>NC_064649.1:94113091-94414591 GCF_023864345.2 Schistocerca serialis cubense
GTTTGAGAGCAACAGAAAAGTTTCGATGGGAAAATAGCGACTTTCAGTGTTCCACAGCGACAGAAAAAGATTTGACAGGAAAGTAGTGACTTCTGATTTTCCAGAGCAACAATAAAAGGTTCAGTGGGAAAATACCAAATTCTGACATATGAACAGCCCAAAATTATACCATGCCCATGCCCATGGAATTGTACGCAAGAAGAATCCACACATGTGTGTTGTCCTCAGCTAGAGGTTAAAGAACCACTGCTGATCGTATAACACGATATTTTACTTTGCTTATCTCCTTGAAAGTTACAAGAAACTTAATGCCATTTAATGTCTTCCCCACATAATTCAATGTGCAGCACAGTGCTGGCTGCAACACAAATACTTGCAATGAAAAGAGGGAAGGTAACTGCCATGGCACACTTGAGTGTTTGTGCAGAAGACAGGCCCACAAATAAGGCTGAAAATGAACAATGCCTTTCTTCAGAGCTAACTAACAGAAGTGCAAACACACATGCTGTTTGTTCAGGAACTGCTTGCAGAGTGAGGAAATGGCCATGTGCGTGAAAAACGATATTCCATTTGAATCTATTGACGTATCAAAGCCCTGCATTGAACAGGTAGTTGAATGTAATACAGGGACAGCTGAACTTAGTGACACTAAACTTTTAATTACTGTTATCTATTGTTCTCCAAACTCTGATTACAAGACATTTCTATTCAAGTTCAAGAGAGTTCATGGTTCACTTTAGAAAAAGTACCAAAAATGATTTGTGTTGTACAAGAAAAAGAATGTTAGAAGGTCACCTTAATTCATATCATTTGACACAGACTGTATTCTATAGACAAGATTTCTGTTCATTCTTCATTACTAGCATTGAAGCTAGCCGGTCAGGTCACCGCATGTGGAAATTCTAGCTGCCTGCCAGAGGCAATGTCACCAGACATGTTATTTGTTTGGTTTCCTTAAACTGAGCAAATGTAGCTTTTGCTCAACTAGCTTAAATTTGTCACTTCTGAAAATGGCACATTTTATCTAGTAATGAGCATTTAAAAAAAGTGGTAAGTCATGGACCCACAGATGTCTGTGCATTACTGCTTTTAGCGTGATTCAACTGCTTGAATTTGTGTGTGTAGTGAGCTGATTGGCTAACTTCAAAGCTAAACAACTTGGAAGCAGCATGGTGTATCAGATTTTTTCTCAATAATTACTTCTCACCACAACCTCCGCAGCAACACCCTAACAAGTTTTTTAGACTTTTTCTGACTATCCCGTATATCAAGAAAAGCAGTGGACCCAAAACAGAACCATATGGCGTCCACTATTTTACATTCAGAACACCTCCTTCATTATTGATACTGGGGACAACTTTCTGCTTCCCACTTTTATGAAGTGTCAATAGGAATGAAAATATTTTATGATAAATGTTGTTGTTGTTGTTGTTGTGATCTTCAGTCCTGAGACTGGTTTGATGCAGCTTTCCATGCTACTCTATCCTGTGCAAGCTTTTTCATCTCCCAGTACCTACTGCAACCTACATCATTCTGAATCTGCTTAGTGTATTCATCTCTTGGTCTCCCTCTACGATTTTTACCCTCCACGCTGCCCTCCAATACTAAATTGGTGATCCCTTGATGCCTCAGAACATGTCCTACCAACCGATCCCTTCTTCTGGTCAAGTTGTGCCACAAACTTCTCTTCTCCCCAATCCTATTCAATACTTCCTCATTAGTTATGTGATCTACCCATCTAATCTTCAGCATTCTTCTGTAGCACCACATTTCGAAAGCTTCTATTCTCTTCTTGTCTGAACTATTTATTGTCCATGTTTCACTTCCATACATGGCTACACTCCATACAAATACTTTCAGAAATGGCTTCCTGACACTTAAATCTATACTCGATGTTAACAAATTTCTCTTCTTCAGAAACACTTTCCTTGCCATTGCCAGTCTACATTTTATATCCTCTCTACTTCGACCATCATCAGTTGTTTTGCTCCCAAAATAGCAAAACTCCTTCACTACTTTAAGTGTCTCATTTCCTAATCTAATTCCCTCAGCATCACCCGACTTAATTAGACCACATTCCATTATCCTTGTTTTGCTTTTGTTGATGTTCATCTTATCTCCTCCTTTCAAGACACTGTCCATTCCATTCAACTGCTCTTCCAAGTCCTTTGCTGTCTCTGACAGAATTACAATGTCATCGGCGAACCTCAAAGTTTTTATTTCTTCTCGTTGAATTTTAATACCTACTCCGAATTTTTCTTTTGTTTCCTTTACTGCTTGTTCAATATACAGATTGAACAACATCGGGGAGAGGCTACAACCTTGTCTTACTCCCTTCCCAACCACTGCTTCCCTTTCATGTCCCTCGACTCTTATAACTGCCATCTGGTTTCTGTACTAATTGTAAATAGCCTTTCGCTCCCTGTATTTTACCCCTGCCACGTTTAGAATTTGAAAGAGAGTATTCCAGTCAACATTGTCAAAAGCTTTCTCTAAGTCTACAAATTCTAGAAACGTAGGTTTGCCTTTCCTTTATCTTTCTTCTAAGATAAGTCGTAAGGTCAGTATTGCCTCATGTGTTCCAGTGTTTCTAGGATGATAAATAGGCGATTGAAAATTGTTGCGTGGAAGGGTGTCGCAGTTGCTAATGGTGGACAAGTGGGGGTGCAGCTTTTCAACCCTGTGTTTGGAGCAACTCAAGCCAAGATTGGAGGAACTTTTGTGCTGAATTGTTACTGTTGACGATACATGAATCATTAATATCTTGGAATCCAAATGACACTAAAAACCATGAGTTGATTCTGGTGGAACTGCATTCAAAAAGATGGAGACAATCCCATTGACTGGAATAGTCATGGCAAAAATTTTTCTGACATACAAGGAGCATCAGACCATTAGAATTCTTAGAAAAAGAAAAACAATCACTGGACAATAATACAGTGAGATGTTGGAGAAGAAACTATGAAAATATGCCTCCATTATGCAATGGATGGTATCAAATCATATCGTGTGTCTGTGGAATTTCCTCTTAATTCTGAAGCTGGATTCATGATTTCTTGCCATGTAGGTCACAGTTCATAATTCGTGGTAATTGATGGAAAGTCATTGGGCAAAAACAAAACTGGTATCTGGTGTTCCCCAAGGAGGTCCTCTGTTGTTTTTGATCATGTTGAGCACCACTGCTGATGATTTATGTTAATGGTCAATAGGAACCACATCAGCATTATTATTATACAATTATTTCATTTGTTGAATATCTTCAGGTTGCTGAGTTGTGCTAAAGTCATGGCAGAAGCTGTCAGGTTGTTGTAGGTAAATTGTAAGTAGCATGTCATGTCTGCACTCTGTAATTCTGCCAGGCAGTCGGCTGAATGCACACAGGAAACACAGTAAACTGTACTGGCCATACCATGTCTGCTCACCAAACATGTGCCAAGTGGTTGGCTGAATGTTTATGATCCATGTTTTTGGATTTGATCTTTAACATTACCTATGAAAACCAGACCAATTCAGCACCCTGAAGATGTTCAGTGAACAAAACCAATCATAACACAAAAAAATGTGTAGCAATACAGCTGAGGTGGTTTTTATTAGTATTTAACATGTGGTGTTCCTAATCTATGTAAGTGATTTAGGAGATAATCTGAGCACCTGTCTTAGATTGTTTGGAGATTATGCTGTCATTTATCACCTCTAAAAGTCATGTGTAGAGCAGACCCAATTACAAAATAGTTTAGACAAGATATTTGTATGGTGCGAAAAGAATGAGGTTATCCACATGAGTGCTAAAATGAATCCATTAAATTTTGGTTACATGACAGTCACACAGATTTAAAGATTATTGATTCAAATAAACACTTACAGATTACATCTACATCTACGTGGATACTCTGCAAATCACATTTAAGTGCCAATTATGAATAATTTATACTGTAATAGTCACATAGATAATGCTGTGGGGAAAGCAAACCAAAGCCTGTGTTTTATTGGCAGAATGGTTACAAGATGCAACAGGTCTGTTTAAGAGTGCCTACACTACGCTTGTCTGTCCATGTCTGTTTGAGTATTGCTGCACAGTATGGGATCCACAGCAGATAAAGTTGAAGGAGAACATTGAAAAAGTTCAGTGAAGGGTAGCTATTTTGTATTATCAAAAAATAAGGGAATGTGTCAGGGATACAAGTCCAGATGGGAATCATTAAAATGATTGTGCTTTCATTGTGGCAATGTCTTTGCACAAAATTTCAATCACCAACTTTCTCCTCCGTATGCAAAAATATTTTGTTAGTGCCCAACTAGACAGGGAGAAATGATCATTGTAATAGAAAAAGAGAAATCAGAGCTCTCACTGAAAGATTTAAGCGTTTGTATTTCCCGCACGCTGTTTGAGAGCCTTACAGTAGAGGAATAGCTTAAAATTGGTTTGATGAACCTTCTAGCAGGCACTAAATATTGAACTGCAGACTAGATATGAACATGTGGATGAGGAATGTAGTGTTTCACCACAGCAACATGTTGACACATCCATTGGAAACTCTCATCGTAAAACTCCACCGAACTGCCTTAATGAGTTGCTGCGGCACTCTCCTTGTCCACTCAACCTGGTCCATGAAATTTTTTGTTCTTCCCAGAGATGAAGAAATGACTTCAAAGTTAAAAAAATAAAGTCCTGATTAAACTGACGAGATCACTATCAGCAAAACAGTGTTTCCTGAACATTGGTAAATGGAACATTGGTAAATGGCTATAACTCTAAATGGGGTATGTTGTGGTCTTCAGTCCAAAGACTATTTTGAAGCTGGACTTCATGCTAGTCTATTCTATGCAAGCCTCTTCTTCTCTCCATAACCAGGTGAACCTACATCTTCTTGAACCAACTTACTGTAGCCAAACCTTGGTCACTTCTGTTCATAACTAAATAGACCTTTCTGTGATGTCTCAGGATGTATCCTATCGAATGATCCCTTCTTCTAGCCGTGTTGTGCCATAACACTCATTTCTCCCAGATGCGATTTAATACCTCTTCAATCATTGTTTGACGGAATATGTGTTAACAAGCATATAATTTCTTTTTGAAGAAAAAAAATGCAGTGCTTATAAAATCAGTCTCGTATTAATGGCATTGATGCAGTTAGAGTAGACCTTGCAGCTAATAAATTTTAGTATGCGTCATCGTGTCATATGTTTTGTAACCACTGAATGTATGCTCTTTAACTTGTGTACTGACTTGCAGCCTTCAGATTTTGCAATGCCTGAAGCGGCCCCTGGAATAATTGTGGAGCCACAACAACCACCTTGCAACAGGGAACAGAATAGTTCTTCTCTGCATACATCCACTGATGGCCTTCAGCTACAAGAAGGTAACAACAATGTGAATACAGCATTCTATCCTCCGAGTAGGAGGAGCGTGTCAACACCGTCGGGGCACTACAGCAGTGGTGCTGAGTTACATCCAAACAAGAATATTGCCTGTGTAAATGTTGAAGGACAGTACTACTCTTAAACAATCTACACATTTTCTCAGTACATGTGGGAAACTTGGGTTGTATTAGGTTGATGTCCTCATTGCTTATAAATTGCACTTAGCACTGGTGCAATAAAATGTTAGCACTGGTGCAATAATATGTGATATGCTGAACTTGATTTGTGAAGTTCTTGCTGTCTGCGAAGAAAATAATATCCAGCTCATTGTCACACACTTATGCTACTTTCTAAGTGCAGTAAATAGTTGCTTGTCGTTGTTGACTTAACATTTTGGTATGTTTTTCACTAACAAAACAACAACTTTCATGTTGATTTATTTTTCCAAGATGTAGATATTAAATTGTATGAACCCAATAAAAAATTTAATTTATAAACACTTTCTGAAATCGGGTATTCTTATTAAACCATGTAAAACCTTGGTTCACGATTTGAAAGTAGTGAACAAAAAGTTGTTGGGTTAATGGCTAGCAGACATATCACCAAAACAGAAAATACCCGCTGATGGAGATGTTTATACAATAAAATAATACAACTTTTCAGTTTCTTTCGTCTTCTAAAAACTTGTGACACTCAAAACGGAAGATGTCTTGTTTTAATTTATAAAAGCAAACAATTTTAGGCATTTGAACTTTGGTGATAACAGCTTTGTGCATAGCTGATATTCTTGACATAGCTTTTGAAGAGAATGTGCTGCTGTAGACAGCTGCCTCTGCTGCAGGATACTGACTTGTAGTGTCATCATGAGGTTGTTTTTATTCTGTTTAACTAGCGTAAAGCGGGGTGACTTTGAACATACTTTTAAATGCCCTTTTAAATAAAGTCATTTTTGGTAATCTCTTTAATCTCCTTGAGCTGCATATTGTACAATTTTATTCCTTGGTAGAAAATACTGTTTTGAGTTTTTATTCTCTTGATGAATGTGAGTACAGCTTATATATTGTTCCATGGTCATGGACAGAGCTGTTTTTTACAGAAATTTTGAAGGTTATTTTGGATGTGCATAATTGAATCGTAAATATAATCACAATGTGCGTTTAAAATCTTCAATGTTTTGAACAAATCTTTATGATGAGCTCAGTTACTACTTTTGGTGGGTCATTCCATGTCAATTCAACCAATTTGAGAAAATGTTCCAGCTGATAGTCTCAGATTTGGCTAAAATTTAGCTCACCAATGCTACCAAGTGTGGAACACTCATGTACAAAATTTTAAGTTCCCCTGCCAATTAGTTCCAGAGTTATGGCTTGTGAAAGAAGGTGGCATGACCCGGAAATTGCAGCCCGCATCTGGCAATCTATCTTCAGATCCAACTTCAGGTCTTAATAACTTTGGAACTATTCCGCACAGTCCAATGAAATTTTTACAACCCAGTAACATCCACTTAGAGAACACACTCTATGAATCAAAACACCAACAACATATTTCTTATGGAAAATAAAAAATTCCAAAATGTGATTAAAAAATGTAATACGTTAAAGGTACATATTGTAGGTGCCCTCTATGCCAAATATAATTCACTCAAAAAGGGTATAAATTTTTTGTGGTAAGCTTAATGTGGCCTTTTAACATGATTTAGCAAGTAATAGTGATGATGCAGACAGCTTGTTTCAGATAAAGCTGCGGCAATTGTTGGGAACCATTAGGCAACAGAAATGTAAACAATGGTAGTTTTCAGGGACAGAAGGAGTCATTGTCAGGCAGGGACAACAAAGGAATCAAGCAACAATTACAGGTTGCTCATGTTTTTAAGATTCTATTTCAGTCTGGTCAGTACTGTTGTGGAAAGTCAATATGGAGGCAGAAGAGTGTACTGGTGGTGCTTTTGTTCAAACAAGTTGCAGTATTGGTAGATAACAAGCATCTGAATGTCATAAAACAACATATGGAACAAAATGTGGCATTCGCTTTGTACTGTATGATCTGGATGAATCGGACCAAGATGTTTTGCTATGGAGATCTGGGATACACCCTGTGGGCACAAGAAGTACAGTTCCAGGAACTTTAGTGTTTGTTATCATCATATGAAAGTGTTTCTGGATAAATATTCTTTCTTACAAAGAAGTTGTTTTGATCCATTTTGGATTCATAAGAAGACAGTGAAGTGTAGCCTCAGAGAAATTGATATAAAATCAGTGTTGAAAGTGAATCAGTGCATGGGACTTTACATGAAACCAGTTATGTTACAGGTGTGTTACACTGCTAAAAAATAAAGAATATTCTTATAATTTACATGACAGTGACAAAGAGTAGCAGCCACCTACAACCACAACGGATGAGCAATTAAATACTTCAGTGACTGCTCTTTAGGGATGGATGAGTGTATTGTGTAGGTTGGGTGGACGGCAGAATACCACTGTGTGACGGGTGGGAAGGATAGTGGGCAGGACATTCTCATTTCAGGGCATGACCAAAAGTAGTTGAAATCCAAGTGGAGAATGTAATTCAGTTGCTCCAGTCCTGCGTGGTACTGAGATACGAGGGGAATGCTCCTCTGTGGCTGGACGGTGAGACTTTGTGAGGTGGTGGGAGATTGGAAAGATAAGGCACGGGAGATCTGTTTTTGTTTTTGTACAGCCTCCAACCATCTCACAAAGTCCCACTGTCCGGCCACAGAAGAGCACTTTCCTCATAACTCAGTACCACTCAAGACTGGTGCAACTGACTTACATTCTGCACCTGGGTTTCGTTTCGACTACCTCTCATCATGCCCTGTGATAAATAAAATAAAATAAAAAGATTGTGAGTGACTGTCATGAAGTGAGATGAAATATGTACACTATCACAAATGTAAAAAGTGTTCCATTTTCACATTCAAACAGTTGAACCACTGTCAATTACTTTGTACATACCTCTTACCCGAGCAGAATTACAAGTTTACCTCTTACCCAGGCCGAATTATAAGTTTCCTCAGGATTCAGATGATACTGCAGAGCAAAATTCGCTTGAGGTACGGATGAAATACGTGGGAATAAACACACACACACACAAATAAATAAACAGACAGAAGGCTAGTGAACAATAAATTCTTTTGCTTGTTGCAAATTCTGGTCTGTTAATAAAATTTCCTTCCACATACCACATATCCCCAATCATGAGAAACCACAACAATTCTACACAGAAGGAGAAGTGGGAATGTAAGTAAGAATTATAATTAGTATGCTGAGGTAAAAGCAGGCCCTTAAAGATTGTCACCTATTATTTTAGACAAATGTGCACAGAAAACTATTGTAGAAGAGATGTAAGACAAATCGTGTATGGGTTCTTTTAGTTTCAGACGTGTTTCATCCTTTACTCCCATGAATAACAGGTATTTCAAAGGCTGCTTCATTAGGATTTTGATGAAGAAACAATCTCAGATGTAAACAAAAACTGGTAAGACACTCTGAAGGTTGCAAAGTAAAACAACCAAATATGACATGGGTATGTGTTTTGCATGGGTATGCCTTGCACATGCATATACCTCATAACTTGTGTACTTACCATCCTTTAATGTTTGTCTATGAAGTCTTGAAATAATGTGCAGTAGAACCATTTTAATCAATTACATCATTATAACAAGTAATTTTCAGAAATTAGAGTAGTTATTAGCACATTGCAATGTCCAGTCCCTATATGCACATTAAGAAGAACTGGGCCTTCCCTTTCACTAATGGAACTTTCATGCAACACGGCTAAAACTACACAACTATTCATCTCTCATGATTTGTGTGTTTTTTGGGATGAACAGGTCAAACAAGCAAGGTGTGTGTGTGTGTGTGTGGCGGGGCAGGGGGTTTACATATATGGGATGTAATCTGAAAAACAAAGTCTTAAGCATGTTGAACCGTACTGAAGAAATGCAGACTGAATTCATATTGACTGAAATAAACGTAGAGTCAGGAGTGTTTAACTGGTGTCATCTACAAACTGACAGAAATCAGCTCAGTGACCAGACAATGTAATTCGCCACAGCACAAGTAATGAAAACACCAGATGATTAGAACTAACCATCAATGCTTGTGTGTGTTACATCTGCAACGTCAGTGTAAAAAACCACGTGAATGCTTCATACACGCAGTTAGGACAGTTGTTGCAAGAAGTGTTACACTAAATCATATGCTGTGGATACTTCATCGGCTCCCCAGTATGCGAGCACCCCAGTACTTCACATCAGAGATTAAATACCTGTCATCTCATCATAACTACAACACAAGCCCCACTTTTCGAATATCCTTGCTGTGCATCCATTCATAAAACAAAAAAAATTCGCAAGTTCCTTTGTTGCTGCTGCTATCTGTCTCTGGGACAAGCGGCCTGCCTCTGCACACAATTCAATCCCCTGCTGCTTTTAAGAAGAAGCTGGAGTACCTATGTCCGCCACCCACGGAGCACTTTCCAAAAAAATTTCACAATTAGCCAGTAAAGCCACTGCTTCTGTCCTCTCTCACTTATGCTTCTTTCTCCTTTCTTTTCTCCACAGGTCACACCACTTTCTTCTTCTGTGTATTCATTAAACTGTGTTATCACATTTGTCTTTTGCACTTTCTTCCATGACTTTCTCTCATGCCCACTGTTGCTAGTGCTTGTAATTAAAACCACTTTGCCGTAATCTACATTTATTGTTGTACTTGTCATGTACAAATGTAAACTGTGTATGTTTTTTTCATCTCTGCTTTTGTAATTTTTGATTTCTAAATGTAGTCTAACACACTTATCACAATAAAGGTATATGTAATGTAACTTAGGATCAGATGTTAGGTATAAGAGAGGGCTTGATGACCCTAATCTCGCCAGGTTAAATAAATCAATAAATAAATAAAGTAAAATAAATAATTGTGACGGCACTGGCAATGACTTCCACTGATTAGCAGACATGGCTGCTGTTGTGAGAAGATGATCGAAGTAAGTAATCTGTATCCAGATTTTTCAGTAATAGATATTTTTATTTGGTTTCAGGCTGAGTGTTTATGTGAAGTCTAAAGATGTCGTGGTTGAGTTGTTGTTGGGAGTCTTCAGTCCAAAGACTGATTTCATGGAGCTCGCCAAGTTAGTCCATTTCCTGCAAGCCTCAGCTTCCCTGCATCACTGTTATGTTCAAGCTTTGGTCTCTCTCCATAATGTTTGCTCTCACCCCTCCTCTCCCCATTTTCCTCCACTGATAAATTAACTATTCCTTGATGGCTCAGGATGTGGCCATTCAACCTATTCCAACTTGTGATATAGGTGTGCCATGAAGGTACTTACTCCATTATTCATTGGTTATCCAGTCTCTCCAACATTTCTTCAGTGGTATGCTGTAACTCCACATATCAAAACTTTCAATTATTTTCTTGTCTTTAGTGTTTAATGCTAACATGTTCTTTCCATATAAGACTCTAGCATCACTTAACCTAATTTGACAATGTTCTTTTTACAAGTGTTTTACTTTTATTGGAGTTCATCTGATTGAACTCAGTCCTTTGACAGAGTTCAGTATCACTGACATAAAATAAACTTTTGATTTCTTCTTCCTGAAGTTTAATTTATTTTCAAATTTTTTCCACTGTTTCATTTACTGCTTTGCTCAATGTTCTTTTTACAAGTGTTTTACTTTTATTGGAGTTCATCTGATTGAACTCAGTCCTTTGACAGAGTTCAGTATCACTGACATAAAATAAACTTTTGATTTCTTCTTCCTGAAGTTTAATTTATTTTCAAATTTTTTCCACTGTTTCATTTACTGCTTTGCTCAATACACAAACTGAATCACATTGGGTATAGGCTATCTCGCAGTCTTCTCAATAAAAGCCTCTGTTCCATATCCTTTAGCTTCTGTATCTGCAGTCTGGTTTCTTTAGAAGTTGTATATAACTTTTTATTCTTTGTATTATATCCAGGAAAATTAAAGAGTGTATCTCAGTCAATAATGTCAAATGCTTACCCTGAATTTTGATTGAGCCACACAGTGGGAAACAAAATTACAGAGCATATGGAGGTTAGACAGAGTTATACATCAAAAATGTCGAAAAGTCTTGTCTGCATGTATACAGGGATTCTGTGAATTAGCTAAACACCTTGCTATAAAATTCTTATTCCTGCAGCCTGTATTACTTACTATCTAGCAACATAGTGACCTAAACTTTTTCCCCCTTGGATTATAACATTTCTGGAAGTATTCTGGGCCAGCAGTATATGAATAAATTTTGTAGTCTAATCATTAGCTTAGTGGACCTGAGCATAATACGTTAGGGGAGAAATAATATGTGAGTACATGTGAACATAAGATGTGTATTCATAAAATTTGATTGAGATTCATTCAAATAAGTTTCATATTTTTCCTCCACGTAATTTCTCATATAATTGAAAAAAATTGTTCACAATAACAACACATCATAAGGCATGGATCTCATGGAGAGCAGTATTTTATATTTGCCGTTTGCAAACCGAGGAGAGAATCTCTGAAATTATTCACATATAGTAGTGATCACTTTGCCACTGTGCTGTTTTGCCTGGTTGATTTGTCACAAATGAGCACATTTAAGAAACATTCTTATGAGAAACAATAATGGCCTTTCAAATACTGCTTCAGCTATGTCCATATTGGCTACTGCCTCACATTCAGTTTTTTCTGGGTACTTCTGGTCGCTGTACCGCATTTATCCAGAAACTGTCTGGTGTAGTCACAATTCCGTACTCACACAAGCCATCAAGTGTGAGCGGCTTTTCACTCTGTGGCTGTTGCAATGTAAAGGACTGCAGCATTCCCCCAAGGAAAAGAAACAAACTGTTGCGAGCATAGGTCTTCCCGAAGCATTCTCGCCGACCTGTATAGAAATAAAAAAAAATGAAAATTATGTAACTTAGTGTACACAATGGAACAGAAAAGCACAGCTACATTTTCTCATACAGAGAAGAAAAGGTAGTACTTTATATGGGCTAAACTCAAAAATGTTTTATTTCCATTTCAGAATTAAGTTTCTACGACTTCTTATATACCATAATGATAGAAACACAGTGGATCAGAATGTATCAGCATGCCTTATGAATCTCTTTCATAGCTGAAATGTACAAAACACACAACAGATTTTCACTCTGCAGTGGACTGTGCACTGATGTGAGACTTCTGGAAGATCAGAACTGTGAACCAGGGTCTTTGCATTTCCCAGGCAAAACTTCTACCAATTGAGGAATCAAGACGTGATTCATGACCTGTCTTCGCAACTTTACTTCCACCAGTATTTCCAAACTACTTCTGTGAAGTTTGGAAAATAGGAACATGCTGGCAAAAATAAAGCTATGAGAAATTGTTGTGAGTCATGCACGAGTAGCTCAGTTGGTAGAAGGTTTTCCCAGGAAGGCAAAGGTTCTGGATTCGAGTCCTGACCTGATGCGTAATCTTAATCTTACAGGAAAGTTAAAAAAGTTCGCACACTACTGCAGAGTGAAAATTCATTTTGGGAACACTCCTCTTGGCTGTGGCTAAGCCATTTCTGCACGCTGTCCTTTCTTCCAGGAGGGGTAGTCATGTAAAGTATGCAGGAGAATTTTGTGAAGTTTGGAAGTTAGGAGAGAGGTACTTAATGGAAACACAGCTGTGAGAGTAGGTCATTGGTCATAGCTGGGTAGCTTAGTTGACAAAAGCACTTTCCCAAAACAGGCAAAAGTTCTGAGTTTGAGTCCCAGTCTGACACACAGATGTAATCTGCCAGGAAGTGTCAATGTTCAAAATGTGTAAAAGAAGCCATTTTTGTTATTTATTTACATTTCATGTATTTACTTATTTTCCATAGATCCAATAATTAATAAATTGCAGTGATATAGTACTTGTAAGATATTTACAATTCATTTGAGAATTTGAACACTTTGGTTTGTACATAAAGTAATTTCACTTGTAAATACAAATAGGTGTTAACAATGAAATTCATATAACACGTTTCACAATGCACTACATTGTTGAGTTAAATATTATTATAAGATTACGGCAAGGAATATAAATAACTGCATTAATTGACTGTTCCGCCAGTTCTTGGTAGAATATTGTATACATTAGGAATGAACACACACGACACATGCGTAATATTCTGCAAATTGTAGAGTATTACACCAGTGCCATGCATGTTTTCATTCATAATGAATAGAAATAAGTTTCAAGAAGTTTTTTTTAACATTTATTCAGATCAATAGTACTTGGCTGATACTGCCTGGAAGAGTGTTACATAACTACGGAGTGGAGCAGTGTTCTCTGTTCTGCACTGAACTGAGACTTTTTGCCACTGTGTGCAATTCATACTTATTTCCTTGTGTTATGGTTGTGATACATATATTGTTCATTGTGTACAAGCCATAATTCTTGGCAACAAAAGACATAAGAGAAAGAATGTACTGAGATGTTACAATAGTGATGCCCAGCTGTTTGAATATGTTTCTGAAAGAACTCCTTATACAGGTCCCATACACGATTACGATCACTCACTTTTGTATACTTAATAAATTTTATTGTACGTTATTGACTGCAGCAGGAATGTTGCTGAACTCAGTCTTTTACAGAAGTCAAGTGTGTGTACAGACAAAATTAGCTTATTAGCTGTCTGTAGCCCCAGGAACTTGGAAGACTGTACTGTCATTAATTCTGTTTCAGCAAGTGATTTTCTTAGTTCTTCCTCCATGTTTTGTGTTGTGTGAAATTCTAGAAACTGTACAGCTTGTGTCATCATTAAATGTCAGATGGTTTGCAGTGACCTCTGCAAATATTGTGTTCACCGTGCTCTATATGCTGCTGTTCTATGATTTCTCAATCAATATACACTCCTGGAAATGGAGAAAAGAACACATTGACACCGGTGTGTCAGACCCACCATACTTGCTCCGGACACTGCGAGAGGGCTGTACAAGCAATGATCACACGCACGGCACAGCGGACACACCAGGAACCGCGGTGTTGGCTGTCGAATGGCGCTAGCTGCGCAGCATTTGTGCACCGCCGCCGTCAGTGTCAGCCAGTTTGCCGTGGAATACGGAGCTCCATCGCAGTCTTTAACACTGGTAGCATGCCGCGACAGCGTGGACGTGAACCGTATGTGCAGTTGACGGACTTTGAGCGAGGGCGTATAGTGGGCATGCGGGAGGCCGGGTGGACGTACCGCCGAATTGCTCAACACGTGGGCGTGAGGTCTCCACAGTACATCGATGTTGTCGCCAGTGGTCGGCGGAAGGTGCACGTGCCCGTCGACCTGGGACCGGACCGCAGCGACGCACGGATGCACGCCAAGATCGTAGGATCCTACGCAGTGCCGTAGGGGACCGCACCGCCACTTCCCAGCAAATTAGGGACACTGTTGCTCCTGGGGTATCGGCGAGGACCATTCGCAACCGTCTCCATGAAGCTGGGCTACGGTCCCGCACACCGTTAGGCCGTCTTCCGCTCACGCCCCAACATCGTGCAGCCCGCCTCCAGTGGTGTCGCGACAGGCGTGAATGGAGGGACGAATGGAGACGTGTCGTCTTCAGCGATGAGAGTCGCTTCTGCCTTGGTGCCAGTGATGGTCGTATGCGTGTTTGGTGCCGTGCAGGTGAGCGCCACAATCAGGACTGCATACGACCGAGGCACACAGGGCCAACACCCGGCATCATGGTGTGGGGAGCGATCTCCTACACTGGCCGTACACCACTGGTGATCGTCGAGGGGACACTGAATAGTGCACGGTACATCCAAACCGTCATCGAACCCATTGTTCTACCATTCCTAGACCGGCAAGGGAACTTGCTGTTCCAACAGGACAATGCACGTCCGCATGTATCCCGTGCCACCCAACGTGCTCTAGAAGGTGTAAGTCAACTATCCTGGCCAGCAAGATCTCCGGATCTGTCCCCCATTGAGCATGTTTGGGACTGGATGAAGCGTCGTCTCACGCAGTCTGCACGTCCAGCACGAACGCTGGTCCAACTGAGGCGCCAGGTGGAAATGGCATGGCAAGCCATTCCACAGGACTACATCCAGCATCTCTACAATCGTCTCCATGGGAGAATAGCAGCCTGCATTGCTGCGAAAGGTGGATATACACTGTACTAGTGCCGACATTGTGCATGCTCTGTTGCCTGTGTCTATGTGCCTGTGGTTCTGTCAGTGTGATCATGTGATGTATCTGACCCCAGGAATGTGTCAATAAAGTTTCCCCTTCCTGGGACAATGAATTCACGGTGTTCTTATTTCAATTTCCAGGAGTGTATTTGTCTTCTCCAAAAAGAGCAAAGCGTGTTTTTAGGTCCATGCACACTGGCCGGCCTTTTACAAACATTAGGAATAGCATAGGAGCCTACACTCCCTTCTTCTTTTGCTGTCTCCTCCTCCCAGTACACTGATCCATATCACTGTGGGCGCACACAACACTCCCTGCCTGCAACTGGAATGATCTCATACGTGCCACGTTCCTACCTGCCACCTCTCCCACCCTGTCGTCAGACACCCTCCTCCAACACTTTCTCCCCTCCACGTTTCCATCCTCCTCTCGTGCACTCCACCCTACACGGTCCCACACCCTAGTCGAGCTGCAGTGCTGGAACAACATAGTCCGCTAGGGAAGTGTAACAGTACACGTTTCTACATGTGTATGTGTACTCTATGGCTCAGAAAAAGGACTCATCCAAAAGCTAGCAAAGTTCTCAATGTGGTTGATGTGCCTTTTGATGACTCGGCCCCTCTACTTATAAAATTTCCATTTTTGCAATTCATTTGGTAAGTTTGTGATTGTACCGTGCCCCAAAAATTAAATTTGACAAGAACCACGCAAAACGTATTGCATCTCAAACAACTCATTTGTATCCACTGAATGTTATCAGACACACTATTTTGATGTCAGTAAGATATACAAATTTCATTAATAGGTTTATGTTATTAATATGAATATTGCTGTAACTGCGACCGGGACGGTCGCGGGGGAGAAATGACGGAAAGCGCGGCGGGGCCTGTGGAGAGGCCCGCGAACAACAACACAACGGGGGAGGATGGACACGACCAACGAAGGACAGAACGAACAACAAGATCGAACAGCAGAGTCGCAAGGAAACCTATCAAACACGTCCACTCATACACAGAACAAGTAAGTAAGCTGTCTAACGCGAGGCGATGTGTCAACAGACGTACGCGAGATTAGTCTGGCCGGCTGAGCGAGAGGCAGGTGCTTATGTACGCTATCGGGGGCGCCGCTATTGGCCGCTGGAACCACGTGTTCCACTGTGGCGCCCTCACACTAAAAGCGGGCCAGAAGATGCGCTCCGCCACAGCTTATGGCACGGTGGTGCAGAGACCTCTGTGGGTCTTCGATGTCCATGACGTCTGGCACGGATTCAAATTCCGCGGCGCGTGGTACCAGAAATATGAATGTCACAATTTTGATTCAATGACCCAAAATTACTTGCGATTAAATTCAGGTTATTCTATGACTTATACTGGTGTGCCAAACTTATGGATGAAAGTAACCTTTGCATGATGTATGCCAAGTAACATAGGTTGATGAAACTTGGACCATACATAGAAAGAACTGCTGCAGCATAGTACAGAAAGTAACTGAAAAAAAAAAACAATAATGTGAACAGAAATGACAGTTTTAGTCAAAGCTAATACTTACACTGAAGTCACTGCAATTTATGATAGTCCTCTGGACATTACAGCAGAAGGGACATGGTTCTCAGTAGAGTGTGTGATCATTACAGATGGCTGTGCGTGCTCTGCAATGCGTTCTCTTGCTGGCCACGAGGTTGGTAAGCAGTTATTGTGGTAGGACATTTTAGTCCTCCACCAGTGCGGCTCAAAACTGTTGGGTGGTCATTGGTGCATGTGGACATAATTCAAAACATCCCCCCAATGCTTCCTATATGTGCCCGATGCGATTTAAATTGGTGGAACAGGTAGGCCAGTCCATTCGCTGAATATCCTCTCGTTCTGAGGGCTCCTCCGCCTGTGCTGTTTGATGCGGTTGTGCATTGTCGTCCATAAAAATGAAATCAGCACATGAGGAAGGAACGCAGTGTCACAAATATGTCGATCAGTGACTGCACCGTGTTAAAAGATTTGGAGGTCAGTATGGCTATGCAACATCATGCCTGCCCACAATGTAGCACCTGGACCACCAAAACATACATGTTTCTGGGCATATTAAATGTGTTCGCTTCTCATCGTATTTGTGCAAACGGTGCTGCCAATATGCAATTGTCAGTGGAACAAAAGATACTGGTCGTCAAACAAAGAGACCATTGCATGCAGTCACCGTGGCACTGTGGAGCACGATGTTGCGTTCCTTTCAGTCCTGTTAAATGTTGTTGCAATTGAACGTGCTGTTTTTCATGGAATCCTCTTGCCTGTTGTGCAATATTGTGGTCATCTACTGCTCTTTCAGGCAGCAGTGCTTGTGGTTCGGAATGCTCCCCACGCACATGAAACAATGTTGTGAGCATACCAAACTCCTTGGCTACAATCATCACATTTCGTCCTCCTTCCAGTTTCCTATTCTTCCCCATTTGATGATGTCCACATCATGTCTCTGGCCCACGTTGTAATGAAGAATACCACCACAACGCACTGAAATTGCTCACTGGTTGACAGACACTGTCTTTTCCCATTGCTTCAACTACCTCATGTTGTGGGGCCAGCCCCATTTGGTGCTGTAGTCCCTATGACCTCATGCCATGTTATGTCCAGCTGTATGCACCTGACTGGAAAATCGCTGGCAACATGCTCCTGCACTTTCTTCCATTTCCACTAAGTTGTTGGTGTATTATGTTACTTTACCTATCTCGGATTGTAAGTTTTGTAGAGCAGTGTATTTAACAGATTTTTTTTTCATGTAACAGTAATGTGGTTTTTTGAATGACAATTAAATATCTGTAATAGAAAAACCTCAAAGAGTTGAGAAAATACGGTTGAATAGGAACAGAAACAATCAGAAAAAATTTCACATTAATATTCCATAAAGTGGAGAAACAGCAGTTAACGTAAAGAAAAGGCACTGTATTTTCCATTGCCTTCAGCAATGCTGACTTTATAATTTGGTCTAATCACAGACAATTATTGCTAGAAATGTTGCAGAATTTTGTAAAAAATACTAAGTCTATACCTCAGATTTCAGGAGAATGTAAGTGTCCCATTTTCCCTCCCTCCTTACACACAGTTATGCTTGTTACCTTTACTCCTTGGATTATAATCATGTTTTGTGATGTTTTTATTTGATTTGTGTGTTGTTGCATATGGATATGAGACAAGTCACTGTTACAATTAATTTAAATATCAGAATTAACTCATACTAAAAGAAAGAACAATTGCATCTGCAGAATGAAATAAATCAGTTAAAAACTTTTGTTAGTTTAAGAAAACATTTAACCTGGTTTCCTTAGACTCATAGTAAGGTAATTAACAATTACGTCTGTAAAGTAAACTAAATCGACTATACACCTATTGTATTTAAAACATATTTTGCAACAATAAATCCATGAAGAAATTACACATAACACCATAAACCCTAGCACCACAGGGGGGGGGGGGCAAAAATTGTCTGCAGCATTTGTTTTATTTGTGTAATATATCTATTTGTTGGAGTGAAGAAGCAAGAATTTTGGTATTTGCAGAAAAAATATATAGAGTGTGTGCTGTCATGGTTTTATAATTTTTGTGAATTATTTAACAATTTTTCTCATTAAAATATTTCTCAGTATGGCAGAATGAAATGCAATTCTGACTGTTGGTACCACTGTATTGTGTTGCCATTGTTGTTTTGAAATAAATCGCCTTTGTTGTTTGAGCAGCTGTACAGTACTCGCAGTTCTAATAAAATGTCCTGTCAGTATCAGATGTTTCTCACAGATGAGGAGGTGTCGGCCATAAAAAATGAAGCAAGTGAAGGTGGTGCAAGTGATATAGAAGAAGATGATACAGTTGTGACATATGATAGTGGCACAACAATTGAAAATGAGTTAAGTTCACTGAGTTCATCCGCTGATGAACAGCATGCAGCTGCTTCCAGCATCATTGTTACAGCAAAAAGTGGTAGGGAATATATTACTGCTCCTCCAAGGCAAGTATTCAGTTCAGTACAAAATATACTGCATTTTCGTGAAGGTTTTGACTCATGAAGGTTTGACCTCTAGTGTGTCAGAATCTTTCAAAAAGTTCATAACTCCCAAAATAATGAAGATTATCGTGGACTATACAAACCAAGAAGCTCGTAATTAGAACTTAAAAGCATAGAAGAAATGTATGCCTTCATTGGTATTTTGATACTCATGGTAACAGATAATGACACTAGACTTCCTCTTGAGGGCTTATGGGGGAAAGTACTGGGAAAGAATATCTACATAGCTACAATGAGTCATATTTGATGTGGAGAACTTCTGCCCCTGATTAGATTTGATGATAAAGAAACAAGAACCGAAAGATGAGAGCAGGATAAGTTTTGCCCCCTTCAACAAAATTGATGAAATGTTTGTGAAATAAAACATACCAAGTGCAGATCTAATGATCGATGAAATGCTCTCCCTGTTTCAAGGAAGATGTCCCTTTAAGGTCTTTATGAAAGACAAGCCTGGGAATTATGTCATATTGATTAGTATGTTATCAGATGCACACACCCGGTATGCTCTAAATATGGAGATCTATGCAGCGAAGGATAAACAACCTGCTGAGGAACGAAGTGCAAAGGCAGTTGTTAGACGCCTAGTGAATCTGCTGGCAGGAAGTGGAAGAAATATAACAACGAGTCATTATTATATACCCATAGACCTAGGTGAGGAGCTTAACAATGGTGGCAAGTTAACTTTGGTGGGAATGTTGAAGAGTAACAGAAAAAACATACCAGAACAGCTAAGGAAGACGCAGGGTTGATTCCTCTTTAAGTTCTTATTCACAGATCCGAAAACAGGCAACATACTAGTTACCTTGGTTTCAACATCTCCAAACTGAAGCCTACTAAGACTCTCCTACTACTTTCCACACAACAAAATGATAACAAAGTGGATGAGTCGACAGAGAAAAAAAAAAAGACAAACATCAATCTCTACTACAATGAAACAACAGCATAGACAGCATTGATCAAATGACGTGACATCATTCAGTAAAACGAGGGATGAGAAGGTGGTCATTATCTCTTTTTTTCTCCTTGATAGATATTGCCTGTCTCAATGCTGGAACAATTTTCATGATAACCCAAACTGGAATAAGAAGAAGCATAATGTGAGAAGGCTATATTTGCTAAGATTAGGTCAACAGCTCGTTAGGCCAGTTGTGGAAGAGAGAGCAAAGAATATCATGGGTTTACGCAAGCCTATCATCTCTGCAGTGGAAATTGTTGTAGGAAAAATGGTGCCCAGCATTATTGCAACTGTTCAGTCTGTTGAATTTTATTCAAGAGGAAGATGTCACATCTCTCTGAAGAGTAAAAACTCAAAAAAGGAAAAAGACAAGATGACAAAAGTGTCTATAGTTCGTTGCAGGTGTTCCAAGTATGTGTGTTCCACTCCTTCTGCAAAAACAATCATATGCAAAGGCTGTGAAATTGAAAGAGAAAGTGAGAAGGAAGGAAAACCTCAGTTGTAATTTATGGCTTTGATTTTTCTGTTTTCTTATTTGTGGTTTGCTATTGTACATTCTTTTATGATTTCTTAATATAAGTCTGATGTATAAGTAAGTCTTAGTTTCATGATGAAAATATAACAATATTTCTCATGTTCATTACTTTATTTATTTTATTTGTATATGTTGTAATGTTCCTGATAACTATGGAAAGTGTGTTTCAACCTTGTAAAGAAAATCCTAGTTCATTAAATAATCAAAACAAAACAAACAAAAAATGTTAAAAAGTGAAAAGAATGTGAGGGCAATTCCCCCCACCCCTCCTTCCCCTCCTTAGACATCCATGTGATAGATCCGAGCTTAGTGATGCTAGGTTTAATCCATATTAGCAATATCAGAGTGAGTACCAACACTAACACTGAGATAAACAAAATGTTATTGTCCATGGCTGAGACTTACCTCCTCCAAATGGCAGTGTCCTGTCTGGCAAAAGCTTGCCTGTTTCATCAAGGAATCTCTCAGGTCTGAAGTTTTCTGGATCCCCCCACACTTCTGGATTCATGTGGAAAGCTTCGAGACCTGGCAGCAGAATTGTGCCCTGAAAATATATGTGGGCACTGCTAAGAAACAATACAGTTAAAGACTGGCTTGTGATTGATTATTTTAAATTGTTTCTTAGTTTAACATAATATTTCCCTATTGTTAGTAATGAGCCTGACAGATTTCCTTTCTAAGTTAAGTGACAGTATATTTGTGGAAAAGTGAGGAATAATATCATTGAAAATACCAAACCAATTTCTTTATTCAGTTTCCACTGTAAATGATATTGCTCCCCTTTACTTTGAAGGCCATGAAGGACATTCTGACTTACAAGGTGAGGCCGCCAATTGTGAAATTCAGATTCGATTCATACTGCGCATAATAAAAGCTCATGGCCAGAGGTGTAATGTGGCAAAGCACCAAGATGCACTTCTCAGCCGTTGTCGAGAAAATCGAGTTAAAAGAAACCGTTGCGGTGAAATACTCTCTACGTTTAGTAATTTTCTACAGCGTCGTGGCGCAGCAGTAAGCGCTCGGGTTCGCAATCCGAAGGTCGCCGGATCGAATCTCGCGCCAGGCAACTTCTTTTTATTATTTGCTTTTTGTAATTCAAATGTACACACACACACACACACACACACACACACACACACACACACACACACACACACATATATATATATATATATATATATATATATATATATATAAAAAGAAAGATGATGAAACTTACCAAACAAAAGCGCTGGCAGGTCGATAGACACACAAACAAACACAAACATACACACAAAATTCTAGCTTTCGCAACCAATGGTTGCCTCGTCAGGAAAGAGGGAAGGAGAAGGAAAGACAAAAGGATATGGGTTTTAAGGGAGAGGGTAAGGAGTCATTCCAATCCCGGGAGCGGAAAGACTTACCTTAGGGGGAAAAAAGGACAGGTATACACTCGCACACACACACATATCCATCCACACATACACAGACACAGACACAAGCAGAAAATGTCTGCTTGTGTCTGTGTATGTGTGGATGGATATGTGTGTGTGTGCGAGTGTATACCTGTCCTTTTTTCCCCCTAAGGTAAGTCTTTCCGCTCCCGGGATTGGAATGACTCCTTACCCTCTCCCTTAAAACCCATATCCTTTTGTCTTTCCTTCTCCTTCCCTCTTTCCTGACGAGGCAACCATTGGTTGCGAAAGCTAGAATTTTGTGTGTATGTTTGTGTTTGTTTGTGTGTCTATCGACCTGCCAGCGCTTTTGTTTGGTAAGTTTCATCATCTTTCTTTTTAGATATATTTTTCCCACGTGGAATGTTTCCCTCTATTATATTCATATATATATATCTATATATATATATATATATATATATATATATATATATATATATATATATATATATATATATATATATATAATCCCCGGCAATCAGTTGCGGCAATTATGCATATAATAAGTTGTTGAAAGTCGTTTGTCGTGGAAAAATAATACTTGAAATAAAACACAATATCACAAATAATATTCAAGTGGATACAATTTATTGATAAGTTCGGTATACAGTCGCACATAATTAACAGCTGGTGACCAGAAGTAGCTGGAGTATCGCACGAACCAGAGTGATAGTTATCACAGAAACATGGAAAGCAGAAAACAGCACGACATCGAGCACATCTGATAAATGATGCGTTTTTACAAGAACAATTGTTTTTTAAATTATCTGTTGGGAAACACACCTGATTGACATTCTGAAAAATTGTTCTAACGTTCGTCAGGTTTGATGCATATACATTTGAATTACAAAAAGCAAATACTGAAGAAAAGGTTGCATGGCGCGAGATTCGATCCAGCGACCTTCGGATTACAAACCCGAGTGCTTACTGCTGCACCACGACGCTGTAGAAAATTACTAATCGTAGAAAGTATTTCACCGCAACGGTTTCTTTTAACTCGATTCTCTCGACAACGGCTGAGAAATGCATCTTGGTGCTTTGCCACATTACACCTCTGGCCATGAGTTTTTAGTATGCACAGTATGAATCGAATCTGAATTTCACAATTGGCGGCCTCCCCTTGTTAGTGTCTGAATAGTCTCATTCCGTATAGCCCTATCACCTCCTTTTTTAGTGTGTGCATATGTGTGCGTACAAGTGTATATTCTCTACACAGGAGGATTATTTTTAAGTAAAATCCATTTCAGTTGAAACAAAATTAGTAAAGATATAGACAAAACATTTTTTATTTCTCTCCTTACACACTGAGCTATTTTTCTACAAAATTTCATTCCTTTCTTAAACATTTATCACGGCGTGAGACTAATTTGTGTATACAGCCAGTTTTCAGCTCCTTCATCAGTATCAAACCACAGTCTTCATGATTTTTTGTGGTGAATGTGTGTACTAGATTTTCAGTGACTACAGAAGCTCCACCTGGTCGTCATTCACTGTGAATTCTGCCCACCTGTCCTTGTGCAATGTTACTCATCTACTTACTCCATGGTCTCTCATTGTGCCAGGGTCATTGTTCTACTTACTCCATGGTCTCTCATTGTGCCAGGGTCATTGTTCTCACATATCCAGCGGAGAAGTCTGCCACTAACACAGTCTTCACTTTTAAAAACACAATAACAGAGCATGTTTCATAATTAGCAGGGCTTTCAGTTCTCTTAACATTTTAAGCTTGCAGTATAAATGGGTCAAAGTGTTGAAACAACTGGAAATTGAGTCTGTTTGACCACAAGGCATGTGTGTTTCTACAGACAAGTGAAATTTTTCACAATCGGACATTATTTAAAAGATACCCATTGTAAACTGATCAATTTTGGAGGTTTGCATCAATATTGTCACATTTTCCTCACAGTTTAAATGCTGTCAGTGACTACTAGACCAGTCACACTCGTGAGTTTCATCCAGTGATGTTGAGAGATACTGCTAAGGTATTAAATGTGTTTATTTTCCTTTTCCTCCCACCTCATGCGCCACTGTCGTTAGTAGCTTCATCTGCATGAGATTGCCCTATCTTCCTCTTGCTCATTCAACCCCAAAAGGACTGTTGGCAGGAGATAGTCGTTCCATCCTTCATTGGCTGTTTGTACACATCTGTACAGATGCTGAAGTACCATTGAAGGAAATATTGCAGAGAAGAAGAAGAGAAAGAAGAGTTGGAATGCTGGATGATGTTAAAAGTGACAGTGTTAGCAGCAATTTAAGGGAGAAGTACAGGGCAGAGGAAACTTGTAAGAAAGATGTGTGAGAGAAGAAAAAAGTGTCTCCAGCTTTCAGATGTAATAGCAAATTAGTCTTCACTCTTCCAGTTTACACCAGTTTATCTTAATATTTCTATGGCTCTTTCTGTAACTGCATATATCTTATTTTCTAAACATATAGAAACTATATGAGCAAAAATATTTCCTGTAAATTAATTAAATCTGATGTTCTAGTATCAACTGCATCTATTTTAAACTGTTTTCTCCGATAGTGCAATTATTAAATCTAAGAAAGCATTTGGTACTTCCCACTTTGATAGCTCTTATTGGCAAGTGTAGTTGACATGTATTGTCTGTTCTGTTCTAGTCCCTTCAGCAGATCAGCTGTAACTTTTATCTTGTACATTTCCATAAGGAATTTTCGCACTTAAAATTTTAGGTAGTGTGTTGACATTATCTATTTCCTTTTTTGCTTCCAGTTAATTTTCATGAGACTTATTCTTCTGGTCATATGCTTTTTACTTAACAGCGACTATATGGCAGTTCATTTTTGATACCACCACTGCATATTTTTCTTCCAAACCTCCTACTTAGTTCTTACACTTTCTGGTATATTGTCTTTCTGAAGCATCATTATATTTTGCATTTATCATCTACACACACTGGATTTATCTGCTGAACTACTTAATTTGTCATTTAATGTCCTATGTTTCATTTTTTGTTTGTACCTTTCTGCAGACTTCCCAAGCATTTCTTGTTTTACTGGACTTTCCTAATTCATCCTCAAAAAGTTTTCCCAGCATCTTTTGTGCTGTTTATTTCCCTAAATCTGTTTTCCATCTCTTCCTTGATTTCCTTGTGCTTATTTACATGTGTGTCCAAATTCCATTTTAATTCCTTGCTCCCCATTTTCTTGATGTATTTTATAGACCTAGAGAAGACAGTGTGCCACGGAATGAGCTTGCAACCATAATGAAGGGAAAAGAGAGCAAATTGGAAAGGCATGCAACTTATAAAATCATTATATTTCAATATAAAAGTATCAGTGAGAGTGAGAAAAGAAAGTACCAATTGTTCTGATTTACTTTTTTCAATCTGTTCCTGGAAAATATGAATCACCTTGTTCACTAGATGACAACAGGGTGGAGTTTGGAGGAGGAAGAATATGGTGTTTGAAGTTTGCAAATGATGTTATCCTAGTAATGGATAAAACAGAATTGCAGGAAATAGTGTATATCATTGAAGCCAGATTGAAGAGTTGTGGAATGAAAATCAGTACCTACAAAATAAATGAAAGTAATGGTACTTGGAGGAAATGAAAAGGTAAAGATAATGCTGAATGGAGGAATGTTAGAATGTTTGCACTTGAAATTCCTATGTAGTGGAGTAGAAAACATCTGGAAGTGCAGCACAGGAATTAAAACCAGGAAATCAGTGGAAAAATAGTCACTTATTTATGGAAAGGAGAGGTTATTGGAGCAATATGGACAAAGATTTGATAAGAACACCAATAAAGTTTTCTTTATGGAATGTTCTCTTTGGTGCTGAAATATGGTCAATGAGGAACAAAGACAAAGCAATGGTGGGGATTCTGAGACTTGGCAGCAGATTGTGGGAAGAATAAGAATAAGTTGGATGGATAGAGCGGAGGGGGGGGGGGGGGGGGTGGATGAGGTGCAGAGGATTTGGAGGGGAAAGAGAATCCTGAATGTAAGAGAAAGAAAGAAGAGAAACTGGATAGGACATACATTAAGAAATAAGGTGAAAATAAAAAAAAATTGGAGTTGTATGTTGAAGGGAACAGGAAGCAATGGAGGAAGCAAGTTCAGATATTGGGTGATTTTCTGGATGCAACACTAAGAAGTAAGTAATGAACCACCTGAAATGGACCTGCAGAGGACTTGCTAACATTGCAGAACAATGAGGGTGCTGGTTTCAGGAGTGTTTGTATTTCTGATATTGAAAGATTGCAGTCACTACGACACTGAGTGAATCACTGTATCACTTCTTTCTTCAAATACACATTCCATCTCGAGGCCTCACTGGATTGTGGGTATATACATTTCAGTAATCAAAGTGTCTTCAAGTTTTGAATTCTTAACTAAGATTATCAGTAACACCAGCTTTACACTAAAATAATATTTTATGCAGTCTTATTGATGGGATAATGGAAACTGCTTTTCCAGTCTGTTGCATTCCTGAGTAGAACGTTATATACTTTCCTGATGGTGTTTCTATTCTTCCTGTCCAAGATACTCAACTTAAACAAAAATACTTAAATCACGTTCCTTCACCTTCAGTTACATTCCATGGCTTCATGTTAAAATGAAAACTATCATCTTTATCCCTTGCGATGACTCCTGCCAAAGAGATCCTCACCCAGAGGTCCAACAGGAGTACTATTTTGCTTTCTTGATGCACATTTAAAAACATCGCAGTACTTCCTGTAGTGCACATTTAATTCTTGATTATAACTAATCTTATTCCTTAACTAATGCTTTCTCTCACTGGCATGAGATACTTCTATTCCAGATTTAAACTAGCATTTTCCTCGATTTCTTCAATAACTGCCCCTTGGCGTGATCTAAAAGAAAACTAGATTCAGAGCATTACAAGAATGTTTCCAGGAAAGAACTGAAGTTGACATCTCCTGTGTGCGCTCAGTAAACCTCTTCTCACATTTTGTTCAGTAAATTTCTCCAACTGTGTTTATGTGTTTCTGTGTTTATGATTTTATGACTGTACTTTCCCCTTCTTAACTAAAGCTGATTTATGGGGAGTCTTTGTTACTGCCACTTGAATGCCACAATCAGAAAAGCCATATATTATGGGACTCACTTTATTTCATGAAAGGCAGTTGGATTTAGAAATACATTATCTGTGCTGGCGTAAGCGGTTGCCACCACACCAGTTGGAAAAGAAGAAGCCCGAAGATAGATTAGTAGGTGCTGGACTAAGCACGCCGATCACGAGAGAGGCCAGAGACACACCTACAAGCAACGTGCCGACAATGCCCTCTCGACAACACGTATTTAGGCTGCCACTGCTGACCGGAAGGTCTCACTCAATCATCCAGTTTGGTGCCTGTCAGTTTACTTGCAGAGCACGTTTAGTTCATCATAGGCTATGACAGTACATAGCGACCAGATTAGTGGCTATAGCAGGATTAGTTTACCACAACCGGAATTGTACCCTACTAGCAGTGAGAAACTAAAGTTTGTAATAGCAACATTACCAAAATTGACATTACATCAGTGTGCAACAGGACTGCTCATGATGAGCTTGTACCACAAAACATGGACTCAATTCATGTTAAGTAAATGTTTCCAGTTCATGTAAATAAACAACTATATAAATTCACATGCGCATTTTTGTTGTAGAAGGAGGATACCGGCCACCCATAACAACATCTCCCTTGCTTCCTTGTGGTACAAGATTCTACATTATCAATCACTGTTGCACTTGGTTAATGAATGTTAATGTGGTTAACAAGTTAAAGCTAAGCATCGGTAACTGAAAGCCCTTAGTCAGTACTACTTGAGATGAAATCAGTCTTGAAATCTTCACATAAATGATTTAAAAAAAGGAAATCTTTCTTTATCAAGTTTCACGTAAAGCTACCATACATGTATACCATACAGCAAATACATGAAGAGAGAGAACCATTTAAACAAAGTCACACTTACCTTTGGAAGAGTGTACCCATTGAGAGTTGCCTCTGTTGTAGATGCATGGGCAACACTGAGAGGCACAGCGGTCTTCCTGCGGAGCGCTTCACGGATGGTAGCTTCAAAATATGGTAGACTGGAACAAACGGCCTGTTTGTGAACATTAAACTAGTTTATTGCAAGGGTTGCTGCATTGCTAGTTATGAAAATACAATAACGCATGTGAATGAAATACATTTTTGTGCTAGGCCGTGGCATCCTAGAAGATGAAATAAAAAATATGAAACAGAAGATGATGAAGTGATTGGCTTGTAACAATACTTTTCAGTGCTACAGAACTTCTACTTCCTGGAGCTGATTTCCTATATGTTGTTGGCATTGTAGTCATCTACCTCAGTGCCAGTTTAGTGGAGTACTCAACGCTAGTCTACCCTGTGTGAGTCTCTCGATCTTTAAATTCTGCATAATTACTGAAATCTACTTCCACCTGGAGCTGCTTGCTGTATTCAAGGCTTGGTGTCCTGCTGAATTCCCCCCCCCCCTTCTGCCCCCCTCCCCATACACACTAAGAAATTAACTATTCCTTGGTATCTCGAGATGTGCCCTATCAACTCTCCCTAGGGACAGGAAAATTCCATGAAAACAATAATGACAAATTGACAGTTTTTAGCAAAACAGTGTGAAAACAGCAATTTTTACAAAATATCATAGATAAAAAGTTATAAAACAGTTTATCAATATTTGTAAGTGATAGTTAATGAGTGTTGAAATTGAATTTTGCATTCTTGTTTTCTCAACACTGAGGTTCATGTATAATCATGGAACATGCATTAAATTAGCCTCTCCTTCATCCATCTCCATTTTATCATTATGTTGACATGTTTACAGTCTGACCACACAGCACAGAAACTTTTGAGCACTTCCATGAACATATAAAAAGTATGCACCCATACATGCAGTCCACTGTCAAGACACAAAAAAAAGGGAGGCTGCCATTTTGAGATGTTTTGATACAACAAAAATCAGATGGATGTCTCACCATTCAGTGTAGCTCAAGCTAACACATATTGGCTTATCTCTTAGTACCCAGAGCTTTCACCATCGATTTCAGAAGAGAGCATTTTAAATACATTAATGCACAGAGCAAAAACTGTCTCTGATGAGGACCACTTGGATTCCAAAATTAATCTCCGAAGTTTATGTTCTGAAAGCATGGCTATAGGTCATGTGATATTAAGTCAGCATTCTCCAAGAAAAAGAAACATGAAAATGTTGACTGAACATTCACGTGATGAGCCACCAACTGCATTTCTGCCTTTCTGCAATGTTACATCCAGCGAAATAGGCACAGTCCTGGAAAGAAGAGGTATAATACCTATTTTCCAACCTCCTAAGAAGGTAAAGGAGACGCTATGCCCTGTTAAGGATAGTCTCGATTTCAGAATACCTGGTATTCATAACATCCCTCGTGAGTGCAGAAGCAGTTACATTGGTCAGTCCATCCATACCATTTCCCACCACTGTCCAGAACGTCAGTGGCATATTAACAATTGAGAACTGGTGAAATCTACAGCCTCACAGACAAACATAAAATATTGTTTGATGAAACACAAGTTTTGCCTGAGGCTTTTAAGTACTGGGTTTCTGAAATTAAAGAGACTGTAGAACTTCAACTGTGATAGCCAATATAATCTTAGTGGTGCACAGAACTGAGCTCTCAATGCAGAAAGAGCCAGACATATTCCTCAAAATGTTACGCTACAACGGGAGTGGTGGTGCCACCAGTGCAGATGTCACCATCATCTGCAAGAGCACTGCGTAATTACTGAATAATCAGAAGCCGTCTGTGGGCTATATTAGCCCACCACAGCAGCTGCTTCAACAGTCAGTTGCTTCTGACAAACATTGTCACGGTTCGCACGGCTTCCCCCGTTGGAGGTTCGTGTCCTCCCTCGGGCGTGGGTGTGTGTGTTGTCCTTAGCGTAAGTTATTTAAGTCATTACTTCTCAACGGTTTGCACAAGGACGTTCAAACTGGACGGTTGGCTATGCGGCATGATAGAAATTAGTATGGTTTGGCTTAGCGACGAAGCCCACTTTCGTTTGGATGGGTTCGCCAGTAAGCAAAATTGGCGCATTTGGGGGACTGAGAATCCATATTTCGCAATTGAGAAGTCTCTTTGCCCTCAGCAGTTGATTGCATGGTGTGCTATGTCCAATCACGGAACAACTGGTGCGATATTCCTTGATGGCACGGTGACTACTGAATGGTACGTGAATGTTTTGTAAGATGATTTAATCCCCATTATTTAAAGTGACCATGATTTCGACAAGATGTGGTTCATGCAAGACAAGTCAACCCCATGTAAGCAGGAGAGTGTTTGATGTCCTGGAGGGGCACTTTGCGGACTGCATTCTGGCTCTGGGGTATCCAGAGGACAGTATCATGGGCATCGATTGGCCGTCATATTCTCTGAACACATGCGGCTTCTTTTTGTGGGGCTACATTAAATACAAAAAGCTCAAAACAGCCATTCTGAAGGTAATCAACAGTATCAATGTCCCGACACTTCAGCGGGTCATACAGAATTTAGCTATTCATCTGCGCCACATCATCGCCAATGACGGCAGGCATATCGAACATGTCATAAGCTAAATCCGAATATCTGTAGTGATGTTTGCATGTTGAATAAATTGTGTTCACTCCGTAGTTTGTAACTGATTTACGTTTTTCTTCATGTAATTAAATAATTGTCATCCTGTCTTGATATTTTTTTGGTCAGCAATCCTCTGAATGGTCTGAGGTTGCCCAGCACGAACCTCTCTCTCTCCTGAACCAATCTCGTCAGCTCAGAGCAGCACCTACATCCAACGTCCTCAGTTATTTGTAGAACTGTTATATATATCCAGAATGAGATTTTCACTCTGCTACGTAGTGTGCGCTGATATGAAACTTCCTGGCAGATTAAAACTTTGTGCTGGACTGAGACTCGAACTCGGGACCTTTGCCTTTCGCGGGCAAGTGGTTAGAGCACTTGTCCTGTCATCATCGGATCTTGTAACACATTAACAGAAGTTCGGGCAAGTGGTTAGAGTACTTGCCCGTGAAAGGCAAAGGTCCCGAGTTCGAGTCTTGGTCCGGCACACAGTTTTAATCGGCCAGGAAGTTTCATATTATATATATACTCCAATCTCTGTCTTCTCCTTCGGTTTATGACCTCAACAGCTCTCGAGTACTATGAAATCTATTCCATAATGTCTTAACAGGTGTCCTATCATCCTGTCCTTCCTCCTAGTCAAGTTTTTTTTATGTATAGCTTTCCTCGCCCATTGTGTGGAGTACTCACCACTCTCGATCGCTGCCGGGTACTCACTTTGGGCGGTCATCCAGCGTGGGAAGCCGGCCTCTACCCACCACGCTGTCAATCTCGAGATGCACCTTGGTCTGCACCTCTGGGTGCAGCACTAGGCAGCGCACGGTTTCTGCCAGAGCGGTGGTGGTCACCGTCAGTGATGGCAGTAGCAGGTCCGTCCCCGTGGCGATCACCTGCTCAACTGCAAAGAAAATCCGGCACTGTTACTGCAGTGTCATGAATCACTTGTCATGTCTCCAGAAAAAAAAAAAAAAAACAGGAATATCAATGTCAGGATCAAATAATCATCATTCAATTTCCTTACTGGTGCCTTTCCCCAAAAAATTCGAAAAAGGAAAGTACTCAAGGACAGTCTCATGTCAAAGGAGAAACAATTTACTGAACATGTCACATTTTGGGTCCAGAATGATTGCACGACTGAGAATGATGTTTATACATTCACTCACTAAATACTTTAGGCCTTAAATAATAAAATATCGGCAGTGCATATTATTTATAGGCTGCCCAACGCATTTGATCTGCGTAAATCAGTTATATTACTCTCTAAGAAACACTTAAGTTTTACAACAACGATTGTTTTAAAAACCACTGGTTTGAATCATACTTAATGAACAGAATGCAAGAACTTGTGCTGTTAATTAATACAGTGTCGGAAGGAGAGAAACTTTTAGTGATTGAAAAGAAAGTACGAAGGGATTCCCACAGAGTTCGATTTTGGGTTCGCTCCTATTCCTTAGATTTGTGAGCAATCCTGGAGTTCCACAGGGTTCAATTTTGGGTCCACTACTGTATCTTATATATGTGAATGACCTTCCACTTAACATTCATCAAGCAGAACTGAAACTATTCAGATGATACTAGTGTCACGAGGGTTGGAACTTAAGTAGTGGCAACTATTTAGGCACAATCGATACAAAAGAGTTACATGTTTGCACCTGTTACTGTCCTTCAAAGTAGTCACCAGCGTTGTGTGGAACCCGTTGCCAGCGATGTAGAAGGCGTAGTATACCATTAGCAGAGCCCGTTCTGTTGATGGTGCAAATGGAGCGATCTACTGCCTGTCGAATCTCTGGACCAGTTCTGAAGCGAAAGCCACGAAGCGGTTCCGTCATCTTCGGAATCAAATCAGAGTCACAAGGACTTAATTCCGGGGAGTATGGTGGATGGTACAGTACTTCCCAGTCCCATCGACCGAACAGAGCAGCCACAGCTTGTCTGTATGCGCCCTCGCATTGTCGTGCAAAATGATGGTGGGTTGCGCGGAAAGTGTCGCCGCTTCTTTCGCAAAGCTGAAGACCTTAATGACACTGTCGTGCTGTACAGCCTTTGGCATATCCAACTCCGTTGTTCCTGTTTCGAAAACATAGTGACACCGTTACGTGAGACCGCTCGCTCACAAGTGACTGTGTTTCCCTCGATTGTGCACACGCCGGTGACGTGGGACGGGTGAGTCCATTTGCTCGGAGGTAAGGTAGGTATGTCAACAACGTGTGCTATCAGCGACGATAGTAGATTCCATTGCATAGTGTCTCCACAGCAGTGTTGCCACTATTTAAGTTCCAACCTACGTATAATAAATCCCATTAGAGATGGCAAACGATATTTTGCAAACGATTATAAACTCTTCCTCAGAAAGTGGACTCTCCCAAAATATTGGTACAAAAAGGCACCAAATATTCAGCTGTATACGTCAGATAGTCTTATCGACGACTGATGAAGCCCATGAGCAGGAGTCAGTAAACAGTGTAGAACGCTACAAATTTTTGGGTGTCCATTTTGATGAAAATTTGAAATTGAAGTAGCGTATTACTGAGCTTCTCAAATGATCAGTATGTTATTCCGGAAGTCAGGTACGCCAAGGTCGTTTGGAAATCTTTTTATTGCTTACCGGTTTCGACATCATCGAATATTGTAACACTTTAACAGAAGTTCGTGATCTTTACAAACTTGCAAGTCACATAGTGATGATGCGTCGTTTGACAATAAAAGTTGGCATGGAACATCAGCATGTCAAACATAAAATACCAAAAATATAAAACATACATCATGTTGTTCTAATGTCGTAGCGCACTCGTTCTTGGAATACAACATTAACATCAACTGTACTTATATTTAAATACATTATACAATATGGGACACGATCACAAAGATTTGCTAAATGTTTTTAATGTAATTTTTCAACTACACATTGTTTTTTACTGCAACAGCCTTAATTTAATTTCATACGCGTTACTGTAAATACACTCCTGGAAATTGAAATAAGAACACCGTGAATTCATTGTCCCAGGAAGGGGAAACTTTATTGACACATTCCTGGGGTCAGATACATCACATGATCACACTGACAGAACCACAGGCACATAGACACAGGCAACAGAGCATGCACAATGTCGGCACTAGTACAGTGTATATCCACCTTTCGCAGCAATGCAGGCTGCTATTCTCCCATGGAGACGATCGTAGAGATGCTGGATGTAGTCCTGTGGAACGGCTTGCCATGCCATTTCCACCTGGCGCCTCAGTTGGACCAGCGTTCGTGTTGGACGTGCAGACCGCGTGAGACGAAGTTCATCCAGTCCCAAACATGCTCAATGAGGGACAGATCCGGAGATCTTGCTGGCCAGGGTAGTTGACTTACACCTTCTAGAGCACGTTGGGTGGCACGGGATACATGCGGACGTGCATTGTCCTGTTGGAACAGCAAGTTCCCTTGCCGGTCTAGGAATGGTAGAACGATGGGTTCGATGACGGTTTGGATGTACCGTGCACTATTCAGTGTCCCCTCGACGATCACCTGTGGTGTACGGCCAGTGTAGGAGATCGCTCCCCACACCATGATGCCAGGTGTTGGCCCTGTGTGCCTCGGTCGTATGCAGTCCTGATTGTGGCGCTCACCTGCACGGCGCCAAACACGCATACGACCATCATTGGCACCAAGGCAGAAGCGACTCTCATCGCTGAAGACGACACGTCTCCATTCGTCCCTCCATTCACGCCTGTCGCGACACCACTGGAGGCGGGCTGCACGATGTTGGGGCGTGAGCGGAAGACGGCCTAACGGTGTGCGGGACCGTAGCCCAGCTTCATGGAGACGGTTGCGAATGGTCCTCGCCGATACCTCAGGAGCAACAGTGTCCCTAATTTGCTGGGAAGTGGCGGTGCGGTCCCCTACGGCACTGCGTAGGATCCTACGGTCTTGGCGTGCATCCGTGCGTCGCTGCGGTCCGGTCCCAGGTCGACGGGCACGTGCACCTTCCGCCGACCACTGGCGACAACATCGATGTACTGTGGAGACCTCACGCCCCACGTGTTGAGCAATTCGGCGGTACGTCCACCCGGCCTCCCGCATGCCCACTATACGCCCTCGCTCAAAGTCCGTCAACTGCACATACGGTTCACGTCCACGCTGTCGCGGCATGCTACCAGTGTTAAAGACTGCGATGGAGCTCCGTATGCCACGGCAAACTGGCTGACACTGACGGCGGCGGTGCACAAATGCTGCGCAGCTAGCGCCATTCGACGGCCAACACCGCGGTTCCTGGTGTGTCCGCTGTGCCGTGCGTGTGATCATTGCTTGTACAGCCCTCTCGCAGTGTCCGGAGCAAGTATGGTGGGTCTGACACACCGGTGTCAATGTGTTCTTTTTTCCATTTGCAGGAGTGTATATAACGCGTTAAAAGATTATAGTCCCTGTAATGCACATTCACAAATCCATGTTACTTCCGCGTCAAAATTTGTGCGATAGCAGCTGCTCTGTACGACGGCGCACGCCCGTGAGTTGTCAGTACTGGAAGACAAATATTAAACACCCGCCACCCATCTCACATCTTTTAAACCCAAAGTGGCCGTGCTACTTATGTGAAGTAATCGGCCAACTTCACTCAGATCACGGGCGAGCTCACTAACATCAATTAAAATTAAGCATATCTCAAAATATTACTGTTTCTGTAAGTACACTGAATCGCCAAAGAAACTGGTATAGGCATGCGTATTCAAATACAGATGTATGTAAACAGACAGAATACGGCGCTGGTGTCGGCAACGCCTATATAAGACAACACCTGTCTGGCGCAGTTGTTATATCGATTACTGCTGCTACAACAGAAGGTTGTCAAGATTTAAGTGAGTCTGAACGTCGTGTTACAGTCGGCGAACGAGCAATGGGGCACAGCATCTCGGAGACAGCGATGAAATGGGGATTTTCCCGTACGATTATTTCACGAGTGTGCCGTGAATATCAGGAATTCGGAAAAACATCAAATCTGCGACATCGCTGCTGCCGGGAAAAAGATACTGCAAGAACGGGACCAACGACGAGTGAATAGAATCGTTCACCGTGACATAAGTGCAACCCTTCTGCAGATTGCTACAGATTTCAGTGCTGGGCCATCAACAAGTATCAGCGGACAAACCATTCAACGAAACATCGATAGGGGCTTTCGAAGCCGAAGGCCCACTTGTGTACCCTTGATGACTGCACTACACAAAGCTTTACGTCTCAGCTGGGCCCGTCAACAACGACATGTGACTGTTGTTGACTGGAAACGTGTTGCTTGGTCGGACGAGTCTCGTTTCTAATTGTATCGAGCGGATGGACGTGTGCGGGATGCAGACAACGTCATGAATCCATGGACCCTGCACATCAGCAGGGGACTGTTCAAGCTGGTGGAGGCTCTGTGATGGTGTGAGGCGTGTGCAATTGGAGTGTATGGGACCCCTGATACGCCTAGATACGACTCTGACAGATGACACGTACGTAAGCGTCCTGTCTGATTACCTGAATCTATTCATGTCCATTGCGCATTCCGACGAACTTGGCCAATTCCAGCAGGACAAATGGTTCAAATGGCTCTGAGCACTATGGGACTTAACTTCTGACGTCATTAGTCCCCTAGAATTTAGAACCACTTACACCTAACTAACCTAAGGACATCACAGGCATCCATGCCCGAGGCAGGATTCGAACCTGCGACCGTAGCGGTTGCGCGGTTCCAGTCTGTAGCGCCTAGAACTGCTCGGCCACTCCGGCGGGCCCAGCAGGACAATGCGACTCCCCACACGTCCAGAATTGCTACAGAATGGCTCCAGAAACAATTTCGTTGGCCACCGAACTTCCCAGACATGAACATTATTGAGCATATCTGGGATGCCTTGCAACGTGCTGTTCAGAAGAGACCCGCTCCCTCTCGTACTCTTACGGATTTACGGACAGCCAAAGCAGGATTCATAGTGTCATTTCCCTCCAGCACTACTTCAGACATCAGTCGAGTCCATGCCACGTCGTGTTGCGACACTTCTGCGAGCTCGCGGGGACCCTACACGATATTACGCAGGTTTACCAGTTTCTTTGGCTCTTCAGTGCACTTTTGTTAGTTGCTCAACTACTCTCTACCATTAGCTGACTTTTCCTGATTCGGCTATTAGTTGCTGGATGTATATAAAGTAATTGACCTGCCCCTACCCCTGTCGTTTTATGCAACCCACAATATAATTCGCCGCGCGGAATGGCCGCGCGGTTAGAGGCGCCATGTCACTGACTGCTCGGCCGCCTCCCGTCGGAGTTTCGAGTCCTCCCTCGGGCATGGGTGTGTGTATTGTCCTTAGCAAGTTAGTTTAAGTAGTGTGTAAGTCTAGGGACCGATGACCTCAGCAGTTTGGTTCCTTAGAAATTCAGACACGTTTGAACAACCAAGCGCGATATTTTTGTATTCTCCCGCTCGCTAGCGCAAACTGTTAGTACTACAGAGAAAATGAGCAGGATCTTTTGTAGGAAATTATATGTAGTTAAATTTTGTATTGAGATACGTTTTCGCTAGAGTCCGTAGTTTTCGAGTTATTCAGAAAAACATACAACAGTGATCTTCAAACGCTCTCTTGCTCTCACAATCATTAACAACAGGTCAGGACTTCTAATATGTTGCTCATGACACTCCCTCCTACCACTATACAAAAATTTGCGACAGCACGAATTATTTCCCACATTCGACCTTTATTGGTCTTTATTGACTGGCCGTATTTCGCCAACGGCGAGCACTTAAAAATTGTAAAATTGATATTTGCGTAAATTATACCTAACAGTTTTTTGAATTTTAACTGTATAAAATGAGCTATTACATCGGTGTACTCGTCAGGCATTCTGACTAAGAAACTACTGTGCTTGCAAGGACTATGCTTGGATCGAATTATCAGTGGAATTATTTTTAGCGTAACGTTTACAGGTAATTTTTTTTAATTTACCGTCATGGGCACTTTTAACTCATTTACGTTAACGAAGCAGCCGACTATACTGGTAGTGGTGTAATAGCCCAATCAATAGAGACCAAAAAAGGCCGAATAACGCGAATAATTTTGTGCAGTGGTGGGCGGGAGTGCTATGAACAACACACTACGAATCCGGACTGATGATAGATGAGTGTGGTGCGCTTCAGGGCCACTTTTGCACGTTTTTCTTGAATAACTCGTAAACCGTGGTCTCTATCGGAAACGTAACCTAGTAAAAAATTTAACTGCATTAAATTTCTGCAGGGAAAATACACTGAAGAGCCAAAGAAACTGGTACAGCTGCCTAACATCGTGTAGTGCTCCCTTGAGCACGCAGAAGTATCGCAGCACGACGTGGCATGGACTCTGCTAATGTCTGAAGTAGTGCTGGAGGGAACTGACACCATGAATCCTGTAGTGCTGTCCATAAATCCGTAATAGTAAGATGGGTTGGAGATCTCTTCTGAAGAGCACGTTGCAAGGCATCCCATATATTCTCAATAATAATCATGTCTGGGTAGTCTGGTGGCCAACGGAAGTGTTTTAAACTCAGAAGAGCACTTTCCCGCGGAAGGCAAAGGTCCCGAGTTCGAGTCTCGGTCTGGCACACAGTTTTAATCTGCCAGGAAGTTTCATATCAGAAGAGTGTTCCTGGAGCCACTTTGTAGTAATCCTGGACATGTGGGGTGTCGCCTTGTCATACTGAAATTACCCAAGTAGGTCGGAATGCACAATGGACATGAATGGATGCAGTTGACCAGACAGGATGCTTACGTACGTGTCACTTGTCAGAGCAGTATCTAGATGTATCGGAGGTCCCTTATCACTCCAACTATACATGCCCCACACCATTACAGAGCCTCCATCAGCTTGAACTGTCCCGTGCTGACATGCAGGGTCCATGGATTCATGAGGTTGTCTCCATCTACATCTACATGAGTACTCTGCAATTCACATTTAAGTGCTTGGCAGAGGGTTCATCGAACCACAATCATACTATCTCTCTACGATTCCACTCCCGAACAGCGCGCGGGAAAAAGGAACACCTAAACCTTTCTGTTCGAGCTCTGATTTCTCTTATTTTATTTTGATGATCATTCCTACTTATGTAGGTTGGGCTCAACAAAATATTTTCGCATTCGGAAGAAAAAGTTGGTGACTGAAATTTCGTAAATAGATCTCGCCGCGACGAAAAACGTCTTTGCTTTAATGACTTCCATCCCAACTCGCGTATCATATCTGCCACACTCTCTCCCCTATTACGTGATAATACAAAACGAGCTGCCCTTTTTTGCACCATTTCGATGTCCTCCGTCAATCTCACCTGGTAAGGATCCCACACCGCGCAGCAATATTCTAACAGAGGACGAACGAGTGTAGTGTAAGTTGTCTCTTTAGTGGACTTGTTGCATCTTCTAAGTGTCCTGCCAATGAAACGCAACCTTTGGCTCGCCTTCCCCACAATATTTTCTATGTGGTCTTTCCAACTGAAGTTGTTCGTAATTTTAACACCCAGGTACTTAGTTGAATTGACAGCCTTGAGAATTGTACTATTTATCGAGTAATCGAATTCCAACGGATTTCTTTTGGATCTCATGTGGATCACCTCATACTTTTCGTTATTTAGCGTCAACTGCCACCTGCCACACCATACAGCAATCTTTTGTAAATCGCTTTGCAACTGATACTGGTCTTCGGATGACCTTACTAGACGGTAAATTACAGCATCATCTGCGAACAACCTAAGAGAACTGCTCAGATTGTCACCCAGGTCATTTATATAGATCAGGAACAGCAGAGGTCCCAGGACGCTTCCCTGGGGAACACCTGATATCACTTCAGTTTTACTCGATGATGCCGTCTATTACTACGAACTGCGACCTTCCCGACAGGAAATCACGAATCCAGTCGCACAACTGAGACGATACCCCGTAGGCCCGCAGCTTGATTAGAAGTTGCTTGTGAGGAACGGTGTCAAAAGCTTTCCGGAAATCTAGAAATACGAAATCAACTTGAGATCCCCTGTCGATAGCGGCCATTACTTCGTGCGAATAAAGAGCTAGCTGCGTTGCACAAGAACGATGTTTTCGGAAACCATGCTGATTACGTATCAATAGATTGTTCCCTTCGAGATGATTCATAGTGTTTGAACACAGTATATGCTCCATAACCCTACTGCAAACCGACGTCAATGATATAGGTCTGTAGTTCGATGGATTTCTCCTACTACCCTTCTTAAACACTGGTGGGACCTACGCAATTTTCCAATCTATAGGTACAGATCTATCGGTGAGCGAGCGGTTGTATATGATTGCTAAGTAGGGAGCTATTGTATCAGCGTAATCTGAAAGGAACCTAATCGGTATACAATCTCGACCTGGAGACTTGCCCGTATCAAGCGATTTGAGTTGCTTCACAACCCCTAAGGTATCTACTTCTAAGAAACTCATGCTAGCAGCTGTTCGTGTTTCAAATTCTGGAATATTCCATTCGTCTTCCCTGGTGAAGGAATTTCGGAAAACTGCGTTCAATAACTCCTCTTTAGCGGCACAGTCGTCGGTAACAGTACCATCGGCACTGCGCAGCGAAGGTATTGACTGCGTCTTGCCGCTTCTGTACTTTACATACGACCAGAATTTCTTCGGATTTTCTACCAAATTTCGAGACAATGTTTCGTTGTGGAACCTATTAAAGGCATCTCGCATTGAAGTCCGTGCCAAATTTCGCGCGTCTGTAAATTTTAGCCAATCTTCGGGATTTCGCGTTCTTCTGAACTTTGGATGCTTTTTCCGTTGCCTCTGCAACAGCGTTCGGACCTGTTTTGTGTACCATTGGGGATCAGTTCCATCTATTACCAGTTTATGAGGTATGAATCTTTCAATTGCTGTTGCTACTATATCTTTGAATTTGAGCCACATCTCGTCTACATTTGCATAGTCAGTTCGGAAGGAATGGAGATTGTCTCTTAGGAAGGCTTCTAGTGACACTTTATCCGCTTTTTTAAATAAAATTATTTTGCGTTTGTTTCTGGTGGATTTGGAAGAAACGGTATTGAGCCTAGCTACAACGACCTTGTAATCACTAATCCCTGTATCAGTCATGATGCTCTCTATTAGCTCTGGATTGTTTGTGGCTAAGAGGTCAAGGGTGTTTTCGCAACCATTTACAATTCGCGTGGGTTCGTGGACTAACTACTCGAAATAATTTTCGGAGAAAGCATTTAGGACAATCTCGGAGATGTTTTCTGCTTCCCACCGGTTTTGAACAAGTATTTTTGCCAACATATCGAGGGAAGGTTGAAGTCCCCACCAACTATAATCGTATGAGTGGGGTATTTGTTTGTTACGAGACTCAAATTTTCTCTGATCTGCTCAGCAACCATATCATCGGAGTCTGGGGGTCGGTAGAAGGAGCCAATTATGAACTTAGTTCGGCTGTTAAGTATAACCTCCACCCATACCAATTCGCACGGAGTATCTACTTCGACTTCACTACAAGATAAACCACTACTGACAGACACAAACACTCCACTACCAATTCTGCCTAATCTATCTTTCCTGAACACCGTCTGAGACTTCGTAAAAATTTCTGCAGAACTTATTTCAAGCTTTAGCCAGCTTTCTGTACCTATAACGATTTAAGCTTCTGTGCTTTCTTTTAGCGCTTGAAGCTCAGGGACTTCCCCAGCACAACTACAACAATTTACAACTACAATTCCGACTGTTCGTTGATCCAAGCACGTCCTGTATTTGCCATGCACCCTTTGAGATTGCAGCCCACCCCGTACTTTCCCGAGGCCTTCTAACCTAAAAAACCGCCCAGTCCACGCCACACAGCCTCCGCTACCCGTGTAGCCGCCAGCTGAATGTAATGAACTCATGACCTATTCAGCGGAACCCGAAATCCCACCACCCTATGGCGCAAGTCAAGGAATCTGCAGCCAACACGGTCGCAAAACCGTCTGAGCCTCTGATTCAGACCCTTCACCCGGCTCTGCACCAAAGGTCCGCAGTCGGTTCTGTCAACGATGCTGCAGATGGTGAGCTCTGCCTTCATCTCGTAAGCAAGACCGGCAGACTTCACCAAATCAGATAGCCACTGGAATCCAGAGAGAATTTCCTCAGATCCAAAGCGATACACGTCATTAGTGCCGACATTTGCCACCACCTGCAGCTGGCTGCACCTTGTGCTCTTCATGGCATCCGGAAGGACCCTTTCCACATCAGGAATGACTCCAGCCGGAATGCACACGGAGTGCACACTGGATTTCTTCCCCTCCTTAGCCGCCATTACACGTCCATCCACTCGATATAATTTGAAACGAGACTCGTCCGACCAGGCAACATGTTTCAGGCGAGGCGTAACGCTTTTTGTCGTGCATTCATCAGCGGTACACGATTGGGCCTTCGGCTCCGAAAGCCCATATCGATGATGTTCAGTTGAATGGTTCGCACGCTGACACCTGTTGATGGTCCAGTATTGAAATCTGCAGCAGTTTGCGGAAGGATTACAGTTCTGTCACGCAGAACGATTCACATCAGTCGTCGTTGGTCCAGTTCTTGCAGGGTCTTTTCCCTACCGCAGCGATGTCAGAGATTCGATGTTTTACCGGATTCATGATATTCAGGGTACACTCGTGAAGTGGTAGTATGGGAAAGCCTCGGAGATGCTGCGTCCCATTGAAAATGCGCCGACTATAACATCACGTTCAAACTCACTTAAATCTTGATAACCTGCCATGGTAGCAGCAGTAACCGATCTAACAAACGGCAGTAGACACTTGTTGTCTTATATAGGCTTTGTTGACCGCAGCGCCGTATTCTGCCGATTTACATACTTCTGTATCTGAATGCATATACGTACACCAGTGTAGTTAGCGCGTAGCGGCCGAGAGAATATGAAAATCCCTAGCATGGTTTATGAAGGGCAGCAAAAACATTGCGGGTTGCATACAACGACAGGGGCAGGGGCAGCTGGATCACCCTGTATGTTATAAACTTCGGCTGAGAGTATGGACCATTCGAGTATTCAACGTGGTCCATACGCTGCCCGAGAGCCCCAGTTTGACAACCGGTATCCTACAAGATTGGTTGAAGAAAGGCAAAGCTACGTTTATCGTAACAGATACAGGTAAAGTTTTTGTCAGTATTGACTAGAAGATACCCTCTGAAATTTTGAAAGCACCAGCAATAAAATACGGGGAGTGATATGTTATGGAAATCAGAATGATTTGAAGGACGTGAAAAGAGGAGCAGTGTTCGAGAAGGCAGTGTGACGGGGTTGTAGCCTGTCCTCTGTTTTTACTGAGTTTAACGAATCTGTACACTGAGCAAGCAGTAACAGATACCAAGAAGAAACTCAGGAAGGAAATTCCAGTTCGAGAAGAAGAAATAAAAACTGTGAGGTTTGCGATGACACTGTTATTCTCTCAGAGAGGGCAAGAGACTTGGAAGAGCAATTGAAGAGAATGATAGTCTTGAAAAGAAATTCTTCCAATCCATATGTAGCATACAGCAAATCAGTGCTCAACAGTATTGGTTAAAAAGTCTTGGTTGCAATTTCAGTTTTTTATTTTTCAACTACGCGTTGCGCCTTATTTAGGCATCTGCAGGTTATCTGAATTTGGTATTTCTTAGAAGGACCCTTTAGTCAGTGTAGCCAAAGGGCATCGTCGAATATTTCAGGCCAACATCGCCTTTGTTAAACTCAGTAAAAACTTTTCTAGATGGACGCGAGTGACCCCCAGACCTGCAAAACGCGGTCCCGTTCACAGGAGCGAGTAACAGAATGAGATGGGGCTCAGGTAGTAAGCATAATGCGTTATGCAGGTTTTGGAGTCACTCGCGTCCATCTAGAAAAGTTTTTACTGAGTATAACGAAGGCGATGTTGGCCTGATATATTCGACGATGCCCTTTGGCTACACTGACTAAAGGGTCCTTCTAAGAAATACCAAATTAAGATAACCTGAAGACGCCTAAATAAGGCGAAACGCGTAGTTGAAAAATAATAAACTGAACTTGCAAACAAGACTGTTTTTAACCAATAGTGTCTTGAAAAGAGATTGAGCCGTGGTGCGCCTTTTCTGGCACACCAGCTCTTTGGCGCGACACTCTCGATTACCTGGCTTTACTAGGATCTTTGCCCCTGTTGCGATCTCGCGGGTGTTTGGCGCTCGGGGCAGTTGGTATTGGACTTGCTACGGGGCGCAAGGACGTGCTCGCGTGGACGAAAGAAGTAAACACGCGTGCTCGGCCAGCAGCGGCATGGCGAGTCGACCTCGTAAGCCGGTCGCGAGTTTGTGGTGGACCTGCCTGATGTCAACTCCGGGCGCTGTTCGTCGCATTGCCTTGGTGCCTGTTTTCTCGGGCAGACCCATCCCTGGAGACCATCTCGAACAACGCTCTCCATCGAAGGCGTAAGTGATTTCGGTGAATTCATTTCGTTCAACCATTTGCGTTGCAGCGAGTGTACTTGTTGCTTGGTTGCCGTAATTCACATGTTGTTGAAGTAAGAGCAGCTGGCAGAGTGTGTAACCGCATGGAGACTAGCAGTTGCTAGTTCTTTTAAAAAACGCGCTGGTTGGATTACTATTAAGAAGCTGATAGCTGATTAGCTCGAGGTTTTTTTTTTTTTTTTTTTTTTTTTTTTTTTGAGGGGGGGGGGGGGGGCAGTACCCACAAGTTTATGTATTGTCTGTATGCGATTTACAGTGTATTTTGATTGCCATCAAATCGAAGTCCCTTGTATATTGCTGTAAAATTTGGGTTACTCCTGTTGAAAGTACTTACTCAGTTATTAGTAAAAACTCCTATTCTGTAAAGCTAGTCCTTTGTACCTAGTTTCTTTGTATACGTGCATTTATTTGAAAGCACTCACTCAGTTACACTACTGGCCATTAAAATTGCTGCACCAAGAAGAAATGCAGATGATAAACGGGTATTCATTGGACAAATATATTATACTAGAACTGACATGTGATTGCATATTCACGCAATTTGGGTGCATAGATCATGAGAAATCAGTACCCAGAACAACCACCTCTGGCCGTAATTACGGCCTTGATACGCCTGGGCATTGAGTCAAACAGAGCTTGGATGGCGTGTACAGGTACAGATGCCCGTGCAGCTTCAACACGATATCACAGTTCATTAAGAGTAGTGACTGGTGTATTGTGACGAGCCGGTGGTCGGCCACCATTGACCAGACGTTTTCAGTTGGTAAGAGATCTGGAGAATGTGCTGGACAGAGCAGCAGTCGAATATTTTCTGTATCCGGAGAGGCCCGTACAGGACCTGCAACATGTGGTCGTGCATTATCCTGCTGAAATGTAGGGTTTCGCAGGGATCGAATGAAGGGTAAAGCCACGGGTCGTAACACATCTGAAACAATGCGAACAAGAGGTGACCGAGACGTGTAAGCAATGGCACCCCATACCATCACGCTGGGTATTCCGCCAGTATGGCGATGACAAATACACGCTTCCAATGTGCGTTCACCACGATGTCGCCAAACACGGATGCGACCATCATGATGCTGTAAACAGAACCTGGATTCATCCGAGAAATTGACGTTTAGCCATTCGTGCACCCAGGTTCGTCGTTGAGTACACCATCGCAGGCGCTCCTGTCTGTGATGCAGTGTCAAGGGTAACCGCAGCCATGGTCTCCGAGCTGACAGCCCGTGCTGCTGCAAACGTCGTCGAACTGTTCGTGCAGATGGTTGTTGTCTTGCAAACGTCCCCATCTGTTGACTCAGGGATCGAGACGCGGCTAAACGATCCGTTACAGCCATGCGGATAAGAAGTCTGTCATCTCGACTGCTAGTGATACGAGGCCGTTGAGATCCAGCACGGGGTTCCGTGTTGCCTTCCTGAACCCACAGATTCCATATTCTGCCAACAGCATCGGATCTCGACCAACGCGAGCAGCAATGTCGTGATACGATAAACGGCAGTCGCGATAGGCTACAATCCGACCTTTATCAAAGTCGGAAACGTGATGGTACGCATTTCTCCTCCTTACACGGGGCATCACAACAACGTTTCACCAGGCAACGCCGGTCAACTGCTGTTTGTGTATGGGAAATAGGTTGGAAACTTTCCTCATGTCAGCACGTTGTAGGTGTCGTCACCGGCGCCAACCTTGTGTGAATGCTCTGAAAAGCTAATCATTTGCATATCACAGCATCTTCTTCCTGTCGGTTAAATTTCGCGTCTGTAGCTCGTCATCTTCGTGGTGTAGCAGTTTTAATGGCCAGTAGTGTATTAGTAAAGGCTCGTATTGTGTAAAAGGCAATCATTTGTACGTAGAATTTTATATGCGTGCAATTATTTGAATGCACTCACTCAGTATTAGCAAAGGAGCAATTGGTTCTTCATTTAATTGTTGTTTATTGATCTTTTAACTTACATTAATTGGTGATTGGTTGGTGTTTGCCGTGTCTTCTGCGGTCTGCTTGTGTTCCAGTTTCCTGCGAGTTGGGGGTGTGGGAGCGGTGCCACGCTCCGCTTCGGTGCACAGAAGCCATGACGTGCTGTCTAATGGGTAGTGACTCCCGGTTGGGCCCCAGGGTATAGGTGTTGTTTTGGACGGCTGGTCCGCTACTTCCGGCATTTTAAGTTAAGTCAGGGCAGCCTGGCGCCACTGCCCGTTTGGTAAACATTTAACGTGTTTCCATGCTGAGTGTACCCCTCATCCCGACTTCAACGAAAGTAAAACAAGCGTAATGGAATACAGTCGAATTGGCTGGTTCAAATGGCTCTGAGCACTATGGGACTTAACTGCTGTGGTCATCAGTCCCCTAGAACTTAGAATTACTTAAACCTAACTAACCTAAGGACATCACACACATCCATGCCCGAGGCAGGAGTCGAACCTGCGACCGTAGCGGTCGCGCGGCTCCAGACTGTAGCGCCTAGTACCGCTCGGCCACTCCGGCCGACAGTCGAATTAAATCAGGCGATGCTGAGGGAATTACATAACTAAACGAGACTCTAGACTCAGTAGATAAGTCTTGGTATTTGTGCAGCAAAATAAAATGATGGTGGTCGAGGTCGAGACGATATAAAATGCAGACTGGCTATAGCGAGAAATGATTTGTGCAACATCTATTTTAAAATTAAGGGTTGGGAAGTATTTTCTGAAGTTATTTGTCTGGAGTGTAGATTATGGAAGTGACATATGGATGATAAACCACGTAGACCAGAAGAGAATAGAGGATTTTTAAATGTGGTGATACAGAAGATTTTGTGGACTGGCAAGACAGCCAATCCACGAGGACGGGAGGCCGAAGGGCACGCGTTTAAGCTCACGCAGGATGGCGTGAGGTCTGGAAAATGACAAGGTCTTTATAGTAGCAAAAATAGTACGTAGCTTCTGGAATACTTAACTTTAATCCATAATTGGTGAACATCGGTCTGACGGTACATGCATCACAAGATAAATAGCAGTTGATAATGGCGCCTTACTAGGTCGTAGCAAATGACGTAGCTGAAGGCTATGCTAACTATCGTCTCGGCAAATGAGAGCGTAATTTGTCAGTGAACCATCGCTAGCAAAGTCGGCTGTACAACTGGGCGAGTGCTAGGACGTCTCTCTAGACCTGCCGTGTGGCGGCGCTCGGTCTGCAATCACTGATAGTGGCGACACACAGGTCCGACGTATACTAGCGGACCGCGGCCGATTTAAAGGCTACCACCTAGCAAGTGTGGTGTCTGGCGGTGTCACCACAGAAGAAACTGAAGACTTGATGGGTAGATCGCGTAACTAATGAGGTACTGAACAGAACTGAGGAGGCAGGATCTGCGCGGGGTAGCCGTGCGGTCTTAGGCGTCCTGTCACGGTTCGCGCGCCCCCCCCCCCCCCCCCCCCCCGTCGGAAGTTCGAGTCCTCCCTCGGGCATGGGTGTGTACGTGTTGTCCTTCGCATAAGTTAGTTTAAGTTAGATTAAGTAGTGCGTAAGCCTAGGGACCGATAACCTTCGCAGTTTGGTCCCACAGTCCTTACCACAAACTTCCAATTTGAGGAGACAAGAAATTCATGCCACAATTTGACTAAAAGACGGGATCGGTTGATAGGACACATTCTGAGACATCAGGGGATCACCAATTTAGTATTGGAGGGAAGTGTGGGGAGTAAAAATCGTAGAGGGAGACCAAGAGATGAATATAGTAAGCAGAAGGATGTACGTTGCAGCAGTTATTCGGAGATGAGGGGCCTTGCACGGGACAGAGTAGCATGGAGAACTGCATCAAACCAGTCTTCGGACTGAAGACCGCAATAACAACACCAGTATTCCTATATTGTTCTCTACTTTGTGCTCACCTGTGCCAGGAAAAGATTGGCTTAATGAAACTGAATATGACTAATGTAATGTCTGTACAGCCCATGAAGGAGACATTGTGTCCGTGAATACTTCTATATAAGCTGTGGACGCATTTTATGTTTCTAGGCCATAAGACACTCACCTCCTTATCGGATTTAGCGAACGTAAGACCTTTTGGGCAACTTTCATATCTCTGAGATTATGGTTGCTGTAAGTGTTTTGTGTTCACCCACTACAGTTTTTAGGTGACTGTCCTAAGACATGTTGGTAGGCCAGTGACCTATATGGCACCCCGATGCTTGTGGTGCGTTTTGTGGAGGGACTTGCATTTTAATTGATTTTTAGGTAAGACGAGATTATCGATCTTGATAATTTAACATCACAAAAAACATTAAAAGGTAAATTATTTTTGTGAACTTCCAATTTAACAAAGTTTCAATCTGCCGCATACAGAAATGTGTCTGCCGTTCTACATTTAATCTTAATTACAAAAGGTGGTTTTCACCACTAATGTTCTCAGTTTTTCATTCTCTGTGCCACAACAACCACATGGTTTTGAGTTTCGAATGAGGTCATTTGTGTTGGTTAAGAATAAGGGTTGACCTAGTTCTGAATATTTTATGCCAGTCATTCTGAATTTAGTTTTCCTTCTGTTCTACAATTCCTCCATGTGACACACTGCTTTCTGTTACAGCTGTATATGAGTCCATGCGCGTGACAGGGATACCATCAATCCCATGTCCCTTTTAGACTTTCAAGTGGACTTCATGGTCCTCGTTATCACTGGCGCCAGTAGGAAAACATAAATTCTAATGCAAAAGTTCCTCCTGAATAGCTTTGCTAGGGTGTTTTCTGTGTAGGGTATCCTTTGCGGATGCGAAACACGAACTAATAACAAGTTTTGCTCAGATAAGCAAACCGACAGTCTGTTACAAGCTATTTTCTCAGATATCACGGCAGTGATTAAACAGATTTCAAAAATGTGAATTTACTATGACTTTCATAGATATGATACATCTTCATTTGCAGGGTGATTGGAACATTCGTGGAATTATTGTATTCATTTTGACATTTGCCAATGAAGCAGGTGTTCTTATTCATACAATAACCCAGTGTTGTAGTTGGTGATATGCTTACATGGCGAGGAGAAACTCAATGTTTTCTTGGGTAGCCTCATTCGTACCATTCTGCCAGCATATCAGAATTTGATTTCATTAAATGGTATTTAGGTGTCTGTGTAGAGAATATGAGGTTGTTAAAAGCAAAGCTAACAGTAATGGCTTGAGAGTAAGTGATTTTTCATTACTACATGCATGCCACAAACTGGAGTGCTGGCTTTCGGATAGGTCCTGCAAAACAATTCTGGCTTGAGAGTATGTGATTTCCTATTACTACATACATGCCACAAATTGGAGTGCTAGCTTTGGTATAGATCCAGTATCTGATGTAAATGTTCAAAACCAATCAGTCAAGAATTTTCGCCGTCAGGTGAACATTATTCTGCGAATGACTTTGTAACAACTGCTCGAAAGTTACGTGCTCCTAAAATAGCGTAAGACATCTCGGATTTATTTTATGAACATAACATGGAATCACAGGCGAACAACATACATGGCATAATTTACTGCTAAAAATCATCCATAAAATACTTGAAAATGTACAATCATACAATCGTAAAATGTACAATGAAATTGTACAATTCTACATAAAATAAAGATAATGGCAGGTGAGGTCATCATGAAATCTTTCAAAACATTGTTTTACGAACAGGAACACTCACTGTTGAAGGGTAAGCCTTGGTCTGCGGCGTCCTTCTTAATTTCCTTTATGCAGACGTCAAGGAAATGACGCGTGTGGTCTTCCGAGTAGGTAGCCAACTGTTCATCAAAAGTTTGCTAAAACATCAAAAAGGATTCGTTTTAAATTCTGTTCACAAATCAGTGAGAAAAACTTTAAATACAGAAAATAGTATTCACGAATGTGACCTGCAAAATTATCTCGCATTTCACATTATATACATGGTGTTTGTTAATATTTGGAACAAAACTTGAGTCTGAGGTCCCTGTTGAGACCGAGGAAACTTTTTAATACCACCTCGTACCAACGGCAATACATCAAGGTGAGACAGATATCCCTAAATCAGATATCTGCCTGTAAGACGTTCACAGGAGTAGGTACCGTCTCTTCTCACAATTTGGTAATGATGACGACTAGGCTAAAGTTTAAGACAGCCCTCAGGGAAAATCCACGTACAATAAAGTGAGGAATGATGATGTTCGTTTGCAGTTCTTAGAGGCTGTAAGTACAATACTCGCCATTAAAATTGCTACACCACGAAGATGTGCTACAGACGCGAAATTTAAGCGACAGGAAGAAGATGCTGTGAAACGCAAATGATTACCTTTTCAGTGCATTCACACAAGGTTGGCGCCGGTGGCGACACCGACAACGTGCTGACATGACGAAAGTTTCCAACCGATTTCTCATACACAAACAGCAGTTGACCGGCGTTGGCGCGGGATTAGTCGAGCGGTCTAAGGCGCTGCAGTCATGTACTGTGCGGCTGGTCCCGGCGGAGGTTCGATTCCTCCTTCGGGCATGGTTGTGTGTCTTTGTCCTTAGGATAGTTCAAGTTAAGTAGTGTGTAAGCTTAGGGACTGGTGACCTTAGCAGTTAAGTCCCATAAGATTTCACACACATTTGAACATTTTTGAACCGGCGTTGCCTGGTGAAACGTTGTTGTGATGCCTCGTGTAAGGAGGAGAAATGCGACCATCATGTTTCCGACTTTGATAAAGGTCGGATTATAGCCTATCGCGAATGCGGTTTATCGTATCGCGACATTGCTGCTCGCGTTGGTCGAGATCCAATGACTGTTAGCAGAATATGGGATCGGTGGGTTCAGGAGGGTAATACAGAACGCCGTGCTGGATCGCAACGGCCTCGTATCACTAGCAGTCGAGATGACAGGCATCTTATCCGCATGGCTGTAACGGATGGTGCAGTCACGTCTCGATCCCTGAGTCAACAGATGGGGACGTTTGCAAGGCAACAACCATCTGCACGAACAGTTCGACTACGTTTGCAGCAGCATGGACTGTCAGCTCGGAGACCATGGCTGCGGTTACCCTTGACGCTGCATCAGAGACAGGAGCGCCTGCGATGGTGTACTCAACGACGAACCTGGGTGCACGAATGGCAAAACGTCATTTTTTCGGATGAATCCAGGTTCTGTTTACAGCATCATAATGGTCGCATCTGTGTTTGGCGTCATCGCGGTGAGCGCACATTGGAAGCGTGTATTCGTCATCGCCTTACTGTCGTATCACACGGCGTGATGATAAGGGGTGCCATTGCTTACTCGTCTCGGTCACCTCTTGTTCGCATTGACGACACTTTGAACAGTGGACATTACATTTCAGGTATATTACGACTCGTGGCTCTACACTTCATTTGATCCCTGCGAAACCCTACATTTCAGCAGGATAATGCACGACCACATGTTGTAGGTCCCGTACGGGCGTTTCTGGATACAGAAAATGTTCGACTGCTGCCCTGGCCAGCACGTTCTCCATATCTCTCGCCAACTGAAGACGTCTGGTCAATGGTGGCCGAGCAACTGGCACGTCACAATACGCCAGTCACTAATCTTGACGAACTGTGGTATCGTGTTGAAACTGCGTGGGCAGCTGTACCTGTACACGCCATCCAAGCTCTGTTTGACTCAATGCCTAGGCGTATCAAAGCCGTTATTACAGCCAGAGGTGGTTGTTCTGGGTATCGATTTCTCAGGATCTATGCACCCAAATTGTATGAAACTGTTATCACATGTCAGTTCTAGTATAATATATTTTTGCAATGAATACCCGTTTATCATCTGCATTTCTTCTTAGTGTAGCAATTTTAATGGCTAGTAGTGTATTTGTAACAAAAATTGAGTCTGAGGTCCTTGTTGAGATCGAGGAAACTTTTTGATACCACCTCTTACCAACGGCAATACATCAAGGTGAGACAGATATCCCAAAATCAGATATCTGGCTGTAAGACGTTCACAGGAGCAGGCGCAGTCTCTTCTCATAATTTAGTAATGATGACGACTAGGCTAAAGTTTAAGACAGCCGTCAGGGAGAATCAGCGTACAATAAAGTGAGGAATGATGATGTTCGTTTGAAGTTCTTAGAGGCTGTAAATACTATGTAGTGAATACTACAGTAGGTAATTTAGTTGAGAAGGGTGAGAGTTGTCTAAAAATCGAAATCGCGGAAGAAGAAATATTACGACGGAATCGGCGAGTTGGAAACGAGTCATGTCTCAGAAAGTAAATTTTTCAAGAGACACAAAAAACTGTTTTACTGTACAATTGTCTTAAGCATGGTGTTGTGGAATGTCTATGTGGCAGTTGGGCCAGGGTGAAACAAAATACACCAACACAACATAGTTTAGCAGTAATCCAGTTTGAATGTACTGGAGATGACCCTTTTTCGAACCTTGTGATATTCATGAGGCAACTAGCGTTCTGTTTGCAACGTAAGAATTCTGTTATGCAAATAGCTATAAGAGTCTGGTGTGAGCGTAGAGGTTTATTCGCAATGTACCCAAAATATGCAATATACAATCGCAACGAAAATATAGTAAAGCAGAGAATGGTGAACACGCGTGAACTATTCCTATCTTGTCCGTCCTTTGGTAGTCATTGGCAGATACTGTTATAAAACGGTTTCTGCTCGTGAGGTACGATTTTTCTTTACATCGCTTAGTGTCTTCTTTTTGTATTGGAACAGGTCCACTACATGCTTGTTTATACGGTATATGTTCTTTACATAATCCACTGAGCCGCGGCAACTGGAAAGCAATGAGTCCATCAATGAATGTCCTGGCTTCAGCAATTCCAGGAGAATCTCGACTGAAAACGAAGTGACTGTGTGTATAAATCTGGAACTTCATTTTTGTTTCGTTACCGTAAGAGCGCGCTGTGGTTAGGCCACCAGATGTTTAAGTCCAGAATATCTTCCGTTTGCACGTTTATGACGCTTTAAGTTCTGCATCTGAGACGACGAACATATCTAAGTTTCAGATTTGGAGACAACTCCGTACATGGCCCCTTCTCAGACTCAGTGCCCGTCTAAAGAGCATTTCTGTTGATGGAACACGACTTTTTGTTATACCTAACGATGCGTACAGATATTGTAAGGCGTGTATATTTCTATTATCTATTGTAAAACCACAATTTATGAAAGATGTTTATATTTTATTAATAGGATTAAGTAGGAATATTTAATATTTGTCATTTTGGAAATAATTGTGGTAGCAGGGAATGCCCGCACCAAACTATTGTTGGCAGGAGAGACCGCACACTGATATAATTTTAAAAAGGACGGAAGAGACCACGTATGGATACATTTTAAGAAAAGAATGGGAAAGACCACGCTTTGATACATTTTGTAATGGTAGCAGGGATTGTCTGCACCAGAAAGCATTGTTGGCGGGAGAGACCGCACTTTAGCGTTCGTAGGAAGTCAGTAGTAAGCGAGATGTGAAGCGAGTCGGTAGCAGGTCTGAAGCGAGAGGTTGAGAGGAGCCATGTGCCTGCCAGCCCCCAGCTATGATTAACAAGAGATTATAAACGGATGTACAGAGACATCAGCTAACTATTATCATAAGAGGAACTAATATTATTGAATTATTTTTTTGAGAAACTCAAGACTACTGAAGGTATATTTGCGCAATGATAGTTGTAAGATTATTATAAAAAGTAAGTCCCATTTAAACGTTTGTAAAATCATTTCATTCAGAATATAACTAACTTTTGCCAGCAATATTGCATTTCTAATTATAATCCATCCCAAAAACCATTAATGTAAAACTTTGCAAAATTTTATTGTTGGCAAGAAAAAGTTTAACTATGAATTACGTAACTTCAGTCAAATTAATTAAAGAATAACGTCAGCTTTGGTAATAAATACAACCACGTATTATGACAGCCCATCATCAGCTAAAACAAAGTAAGTATATTCATGTCGCAGTTCGATGTAGCAGTCAGATGGCGATCCAGTAACAGTATAAAAGGTAAGGAACAGTTTTGGGTTATTGCAGATAACGACTAAGGGCCACATGACGACGACAGATTCTATGTTTCGTCGAAATAATCCGAAAATCACTTTTAAAAAGCAGAAATTAAATTTGTATGCGAAGATTGAGAAAGAGAATAAGTTTCAAAGGGAAGATTTCATTTGTTATTACTAAGCAAGAGAAAGAAATCCTAAGGGAAGGTTACATAGGTTGTTTGCGTAACAAAAGAGATATAGAGGAGACGGGAAGGTTTCACTATAAAAGAGATATAGAGGAGACGGGAAGGTTTCAGTATAAAGATCGGGTATCTCAGGTAAACATAATTTGAAAAAAAATGGACATGTCCTCTATTCCAACTCACCGATTTAATTGATCCACCAAATAAGAAAATTGTATAAACGTCCAGGAAAAGAAAGGAACACAATAGTGCAAGTCACTTGAGAATGACATTACTAGGAAACGCAAAGGAAACTAAAATTTCAAGGCAAAAAGTGAAGGGAGCAAGAAGAAAGACACCATTTTAAGGATAGTATCAGTACACAGAAAATTCAGAATAACTGTCAGAAAGTTAGAAACGTCAGCAACATTGAGAGTGCAAAAGGAGGTATACTGTTAAATGCAGAAGAAAAAGTGGTTGGGTGAAAAGTGCACGTTGAGGACCTCTAAGAGTGGGATAAACATCTTGCTGACGTGACTGAAGAAGAAGCTGGTGACAATTAGATGGGGGAACGACACATATGAAACAAAAACAGGAGGATAAACATACATTTAAATTGACGTAGTTTGAGTGAAGGAAACCTGGGATAATACGTTACCAACATGGCGGCCATTTTGGAAGGCATTACCATGGATGTAAGGGAAAGGGATACATGACATACCAAACAGTTGTATAAGGGGCAGTGAAAAGAAAACGAGACAGATGGAAAAAAGGAAGTGAACTGCTTATTATTTCAAAAGTAATGCCATAAGTATCAATACATTCATCCCATTATGAGACGAAAGGGTCTTTGTCCGAAGGAAATCGGCGGCCACGAATGTCTTTTTTTAGGGCTCCAGAAATATGGAAATCGCATGGGGAGAGATGGGGACTGTATGAAGGATGTGTGATGGCATCCCAACGAAATTTCTGCAGCGTAAGCCAAACAGACACGCCAGCTCCCACAAAGTAATGATGAAATTTTTGTTTGACTGCAAGGGCTCGCTGCTCATTCAGTTACTGGAACATGGCGCCACAATTAACACACAGCACTACGTGGACACTTTGCAAAAACTGAAGCGCGCCTGCTAGTCCAAATGCCCAGGAATGTTGACGGAAGGCATCATTTTGTTGCGGGATGATGCGCGCTGATATGTTGCCAAAGATACTTCGACCACACTGCGAAAGGAAGTTTGACTGGTGAGCCATTACACATCCTGCATACAGCCTTGATCCCTTCTCACGTGGTTTCCCTATTTTAGGAGGCCTGAAGAAAGACATTTGTGACTGTCGATTTGCTTCGGACGAAGAGGTGCATTCTGCGCACAGACATGGTTTCGTAGGAAACCGCTGTCATTTTTCCGTGGAGACGTTGACCGTCTTGGCTCATAATGGGATAAATATACACCCAAAAAAATGCCTCTGAGCACTATGGGACTCAACTTCTGAGGTCATTAGTCCCCTAGAACTTAGAACTACTTAAACCTAACTAACCTAAGGACATCACACACATCCATGCCCGAGGCAGGATTCGAACCTGCGACCGTAGCGGTCTCGCGGTTCCAGACTGCAGCGCCTAGAACCGCACGGCCACTTCGGTCGTCAATATACACACATCAAAAATGTTTTGTATCACCTCGGTTCCGAGAGTTCCGGAAACTGTACAGAAAATTTGAATAGAGATCAACATAAACATCATTTCCGCCCTTTTTATTGCGCATGAAAACCACACATTGCATGTTGTACCACCATACAGCGAGACCTTCAGAGGTGGTGGTCCAGATTGCTCTACACACCGGTACCTCTAATGCCCAGTAGCACGTCCTCTTGCACTGATGCATGCCTGTAATCGTCGTGGCATACTATCCACAAGTTCATGAAGATACTGTTGGTCCAGATGGTCACACACTTCAACGGCGATTCGGCGTAGATCCCTCAGAGTGGTTGGTGGGTCACGTCGTCCATAAATAGCCCTTGTCAATCTATCCAAGGCATGTTCGATAGGAGAACATGCTGGCTACTCTGATCGAGCGATGTTATTGCCCTGAAGGAAGTTATTCACAATACGTGCACGATAGGGGCGCGAATTGTCGTCCATGAAGACGAATGCCTCGCCAATGTGCTGCCGATATGATTGCACTATCGGACGGAGGATGGCATTCACTTAACGCACAGCCTTCCATGACCACTAGCGGGTATGTCGGCCCCACATAATGCCATCCCAAAACAGAAGGAAACCTCCACCTTGCTGCACTCGCTGGTCAGTGTGTCTAAGGCGTTCAGCCTGACCGGGTTGCCCCTGAACACGTCTCCGACTATTGTCTGGTTGAAGGCGTATGCAACACTCATCAAAGAAGAGAACGCGATGCCAATCCTGAGCGCTCCATTCGGCATGTTGTTGGGCCCATCTGTACCGCGCTGCATAGTGTCGTAGCTGCAAAGATGGAACTCGCCATGGACGTCGGAAGTGAAGTTGTGCAGATGCAGCCTATTGTACACAGTTTGAGTCGTAACACGACGTCCTGTGGCTGCACGAAAATCATTATTCAATATGGTGGCGTTGCTGTCAGGGTTCCTCCGAGCCATAATCCGTAGGGAGCGGTCATCCACTGCAGTAGTAACACTTGGGCGACCTGAGCGAGGCATGTCATCGACAGTTCCTGTCTCTCTGTATCTCCTTCATATCAGAAAAACATCGCTTTGGTTCACTGCAAGGTTCCTGCTGGACACTTGCCTTGTTGTAAGCTCTTCGTGGCACAAAGCAACAATGCGAACGCGATCGAACTGCGGTATTGACCGTCTAGGCTTGGTTGAACTACAGACAACACGAGCCGGGTACCTCCTTCCTGGCGGAATGACTGTAACTGATCGGCTGTCGGACCCCCTCCGTCTAATAGGCGCTGGTCAGGCATGGTTGTTTACATCTTTGATCGGGTTTAGTGACATCTCTGAACAGTCAAAGAGACTGTGTCTGTGATACAATGTCCACAGTCAACAGGATCTTCAAGAGTTATGGGAACCTGGATGGTGAAAAACTATTTCTGACGTGTGTATTAACAGGTATAGCGATCAATTTTGAAATAATAAACAGTTTACTTTCTTTTTTCCGTCTGCCCCGTTTTCATTTCACTGCTTCTTGTAGCTGATTTTCGCCTGAGCACAGCTCTATTCATTCTCGAATTACGGCTGATGTTTCCTCCGTGCAGGTGATATGAAAGCTGATGCCATTAACATCGCCTGGATATCAGGGAGAAGGACACTCATCTTACCACTATTTCAATCAGCATCGCCAAGACAGACCACCGATTATCCATTGTGTGAAATTCCCAGAAACTGGCACTGTTGTAGACAAAATGAAACGATGAAAAACAGCTACGGATGAGCAACATTAGCTGCTTTTCTGGCATCGTCCAGAGCACAGTACTGGTCTCATTTTGCAGCCCTAGGTCAGTACTGAGAATTTTGCTACATGTTGTTGTTGTTGTTGTTGTGGTCTTCAGTCCAGAGACTGGTTTGATGCAGCTCTCCATGCTACTCTATCCTGTGCAAGCTTCTTCATCTCCCAGTACTTTCTGCAACCTACATCCTTCTGAATCTGTTTAGTGTATTCATCTCTTGGTCTCCATCTACGATTTTTACCCTCCACGCTGCCCTCCAATACTAAACTGGTGATCCCTTGAAGCCTCAGAATATGCCCTACCAACCAATCCCTTCTTCTAGTCAAGTTGTGCCACAAATTTCTCTTCTCTTCAATTCTCTTCAATGCGTCCTCGTTAGTTATGTGATCTACCCATCTAATCTTCAGCATTCTTCTGTAGCACCACATTTCGAAAGCTTCTATTCTCTTCTTGTCTGAACTATTTATCGTCCATGTTTCACTTCCATACATGGCTACACGCCGTACAAATACTTTCAGAAACGACTTCTTGACACTTAAACCTCTACTCGATGTTAACAAATTTCTTTTCTTCAGAAACGCTTTCCTTGCCATTGCTAGTCTACATTTTATATCTTTTCTACTTCGACCATCATCAGTTATTTTGCTCCCCAAATAGCAAAACTCATCTTCTACTTTAAGTGTCTCATTTCCTAATATACACTCCTGTAAATGGAAAAAAGAACACATTGACACCGGTGTGTCAGACACACCATACTTGCTCCGGACACTGCGAGAGGGCTGTACAAGCAATGATCACACGCACGGCACAGCGGACACACCAGGAACCGCGGTGTTGGCCGTCGAATGGCGCTAGCTGCGCAGCATTTGTGCACCGCCGCCGTCAGTGTCAGCCAGTTTGCCGTGGCATACGGAGCTCCATCGCAGTCTTTAACACTGGTAGCATGCCGCGACAGCGTGGACGTGAACCGTATGTGCAGTTGACGGACTTTGAGCGAGGGCGTATAGTGGGCATGCGGGACACCGGGTGGACGTACCGCCGAATTGCTCAACACGTGGGGCGTGAGGTCTCCACAGTACATCGATGTTGTCGCCAGTGGTCGGCGGAAGGTGCACGTGCCCGTCGACCAGGGACCGGACCGCAGCGACGCACGGATGCACGCCAAGACCGTAGGATCCTACGCAGTGCCGTAGGGGACCGCACCGCCACTTCCCAGCAAATTAGGGACACTGTTGCTCCTGGGGTATCGGCGAGGACCATTCGCAACCGTCTCCATGAAGCTGGGCTACGGTCCCGCACACAGTTAGGCCGTCTTCCGCTCACGCCCCAACATCGTGCAGCCCGCCTCCAGTGGTGTCGCGACAGGCGTGAATGGAGGGACGAATGGAGACGTGTCGTCTTCAGCGATGAGAGTCGCTTCTGCCTTGGTGCCAATGATGGTCGTATGCGTGTTTGGCGCCGTGCAGGTGAGCGCCACAATCAGGACTGCATACGACCGAGGCACACAGGGCCAACACCCGGCATCATGGTGTGGGGAGCGATCGCCTACACTGGCCGTACACCACTGGTGATCGTCGAGGGGACACTGAATAGTGCACGGTACATCCAAACCGTCATCGAACCCATCGTTCTACCATTCCTAGACCGGCAAGGGAACTTGCTGTTCCAACAGGACAATGCACGTCCGCATGTATCCCGTGCCACCCAACGTGCTCTAGAAGGTGTAAGTCAACTACCCTGGCCAGCAAGATCTCCGGAACTGTCCCCCATTGAGCATGTTTGGGATTGGATGAAGCGTCGCCTCACGTGGTCTGCACGTCCAGCACGAACGCTGGTCCAACTGAGGCGCCAGGTGGAAATGGCATGGCAAGCCGTTCCACAGGACTACATCCAGCATCTCTACGATCGTCTCCATGGGAGAATAGCAGCCTGCATTGCTGCGAAAGGTGGATATACACTGTACTAGTGCCGACATTGTGCATGCTCTGTTGCCTGTGCCTATGTGCCAGTGGTTCTGTCAGTGTGATCATGTGATGTATCTGACCCCAGGAATGTGTCAATAAAGTTTCCCCTTCCTGGGACAATGAATTCACGGTGTTCTTATTTCAATTTCCAGGAGTGTAATTCCCTCAACATCACCATTCGACTTCATTCCATTACCCTCGTTTTGTTTTTGTTGATGTTCATCTTACATCCTCCTTTCAGGACACTGTCCATTCCGTTCAACTGCTCTTCCAGCTCCTTTGCTATCTCTGACAGAATTACAGTGTCATCGGCAGACCTCAAAGTTTTTATTTCTTCTCCATGGATTTTAATTCCTACTCCGAATTTTTCCTTTGTTTCCTTTACTGCTTGCTCAGTATACAGATTGAATAACATCGGGGATAGGAAACAACCCTGTCTCACTCCCTTCCCAACCACTGCTTCCCTTTCGTGTCCCTCAACTCTTATAACTGCCATCTGGTTTCTCTGCTAATTGTAAATAGCCTTTGGCTCGCTGGATTTTACCCCTGCCACCTTCAGAACTTGAAATATAGTATTCCGGTCAACATTGTCAAAAGCTTTCTCTAAGTCTACAAATGCTACACACGTAGGTTTGCCTTTCCTTAATCCATTTTCTAAGATAAGTCGTAAGGTCAGTATTACCCCACGTGTTCCAATATTTCTACGGAATCCAAACTGATCTTCTCCGAGGTCGGTTTCTACGAGTCATTCCATTCGTCTGTAAAGAATTCGTATTAGTATTTTGCTGCCGTGGCTTATTAAACTGATAGTTCGGTAATTTTCACATCTGTCAACACCTGCTTTCTTTGGGATTGCTACATATGTTGGCTAAAGTCCATAGTGGATGGCTGAAGCGGATAACAACAAGCTTACAAAGTGCGTGGTTCTATTCAAATGGCTCTGAGCACTATGGGACTGAACATCGGTGGTCATCAGTCCCCTAGAACTTAGAACTACTTAAACCTAACTAACCCAAGGACATCACACAATCCATGCCCGAGGCAGGATTCGAACCTGCGACCGTAGCGGTCACGCGGTTCCAGACTGAAGCGCCTAGAACCGCACGACCACACCGGCCGGCTTAATTACAAAGTGCGTGACAGTACTCTAGGTAATCCTGTAACATTTACGTGTTGTCTTCGGCCTGCATTATCACTGACTGGAGTAAAGTTGTCTTAGGTGATTAGTACCACTTGGATCTGAGCGTTGAGGACCAGCGAAGACGTGTCTGGGGAGAGTGTGTACAGCGGTGTGATACCAACCAGACAGTCGGCCGCCATGCGGCTCGACAATCGAAAGTCATGGTCTAGGGTGCAGTTTCACTTCATAGCAGGGGCCCTTTGGTTGTCATCCGCAGCACCCTTATAGTACAGCGGTGTGCCGACGACGTTCTACCTCCCATTTTGTCACCCTTCATGGCAAGCCACCCTGGGCTTACATTTCAGCAAGATAATGCCCGTCCGCTGGCGGCAAGAGTTTCTGCTGCTTGTCCTCGTGCTAGGCAAACCCTACATTGGCCAGCGAGGTCGCCGGATCTCCCTGGAATCGAGAACGATTGGAGCATTATGGGCAGGAACATCCAACCAGCTCGAGATTTTGACGACGTAGCATGCCAATTGGACAGAACTTGGCACACTAGCCTTCACGAGAACATTCGACATCTCTGTCAATAAGTGCTAAGCAGTGTAGCTGCTTGCATAAGGCCCAGAGAAGGACCAAAGGGTTATGGCCGTGCTGAATTGGTCTTGAATAAATGATACAATTGGTCTGAAATTGTAATCATTTGGTTGTCTGTACCAGTACGTCAATTTTACCGATTTCCATCCCATTCGAATAATTCTTTCGTGGTGCGTCATTTTCTTTTCCTTTGAGAGTATGTAGCTGTTACTCGATTTTTTCCTTTACATTTTTCTCTTTTCGTCCTTAATTGTAACGCAATTGGAATGAGTGGTGATGTTATTATACACTGAAAAGCGAAAAAACTGGTGCACCTGCCTAATATTCTGTAGGGCCCCCGCGAGTACGCAGAAATGCTGCAACATGATGTGGCAGGGTCTCGACTTATGTGTGAAGTGGTGCTAGAGGGAACTGACACCATGAATCCTGCAGAGCTGTCCATACATCCGTAAGCGTACGAGGGGTGGAGGTCTCTTTTGAACAGCATCCCAGATATGGTCAATAATCTTCATGTCTGGGAAGTATGGTGGCCAGCGGTAGCGTTTAAACTCAGAAGAGTGTTCCTGGAGCCAGTCTGTAGCAATTCTGGACGTGAGGGTTGTCGCATTGTCCTGCTGGAATTGCCCAAGTCCGTCAGAATGCACAATGGACACGAATGGATGCAGGTGATCAGACAGGATGCTAACGCACGTGTCACCTGTCAGACTCGTATCAGAGGTCCCGTATCACTCCAACTGCACACGCCCCACACCATTACAGAGCCTCCACCGGCTTGAACAGTCCCCTGCTGACATGAGTCTATGGATTCATGAGACTGTCTCCATACCCGTACACTTCCATCCGCTCGATACAATTTGAAACGAGACTCGTCCGACGAGGCAACATGTTTCCAGCCATCAACAGTCCACTGTCGGTGCTGACGGTCCCCGGCGAGACATAAAGCTTTGTCTCCTGCAGTCATCAAGGGTACACGAGTGGGTTTTCGGCTCCGATAGCCCATATCGATTTTTCGGTGAATGGTTTGCACGGTGACACTTCTTGATGGCCCAGCATCGAAATCTGCAGCAATTTGCGTAAGAGTTGCATTTGTGTCACAATGAACGATTCTCTCTAGTCGTCGTTCTTGCAGGATCTTTTTCCGGCCGCAGCGATGTCGGAGATTTGATGTTTTACCGTGTTCCTTATATTCAAGCTACACTCGTGAAATGGTCGTACGGGAGAATCCGCACTTCATCGGATGCTGTGTCCCATCGGTCGGGTACCGACTATAACACCACGTTCAAACACACTTAAAACTTGATAGCCTGACATTGTAGCAGCAGCAACTGATCTAACATGTGCGCCAGACACTTGTTGTCTTACATAGGTGTTGCCGACCGCAACGCTGTATTCTGCCTGTTTACATATGTCTATATTTGAATACGCATGCCTATACCAGTATGCTTGGAGCTAAGACTCTAAAGTTTTTGTTTTCTGTTTTAATCTGTAACGGTGTCAAAAATGGGTCAAATGGCTCTGAGCCCTATGGGACTTCACATCTGAGGTCATCAGTCCCCTAGAACTTAGAACTACACAAACCTAACTAACCTAAGGACATCACACACATCCATGCCCGAAGCAGGATTCGAACCTGCGACCGTAGCGGTCGCGCGGTTCCAGACTGAAGCGCCTAGAACCGCTCGTCCACAACGACCGGCGTAACGGTGTCAGCATGGACTGTCTTGGGATACTGCTAGACCAGGAATCCGTGCTGTTCGAACAACGCTATGAAACAGTGCACTGGCGACGGATACGAAAATCACAAGCAGAGAGGAGCAACTGAACCAGAGACAAGAAAATTAAGATAAGAAAGACAGTGAAGTGGCATTTTTCACTTTCTTATAACTTGAGGACGATAGGCGTAGATGCTGGTCTCAGATGAATAGAATTTATCACAGAAGAGAACAAATGCGGTGGGCTACAGGAAGTCAGTTAGAATGATGAGTGAGAAAAGGAAAAGGTTACCTTCACGTAGTCGATGAGTGCATTGTGTCCTTGGACGAAATCTGCGAGCCCAAACTGGCCCGGCGACAGGTGGCGGAGCCAGGGCGTCTGTATGATGGTGTTGCCGGTGCCGTCGGTGGCCAGAACGTTCTGCCGGCCGCGGCGGCCCAGCAGGAGGAGCTGGCGGTCGGACGCGCGACCGGGGCGCGTCCCGGCGAACATGGACCACGTGACGGCGGCGAAGCAGCGGTACGTCGCGTCGGGGAACAGCACGGCGCCGTCGCACGGCCTCCGCACGCTCTGCACGGCAGACATCTCTGATTGGTGCTGCACTCGGGTCAGACACTGCAGGGTTGAGATACGGGGCGGGGATGGATGTACCGCGAGGCTCTGTGTCGGGACTGCTCCCTACATTATTTACGCAAGGTGACAAAAATGTGACCGAAAATGTTCATTGGCCTTTTCCTGGTATGATCAATAAAAACCAGGATCAAACTAACTAAATACTTTTGAATGCATTATGGGAACAGCAGTAATCAATGTCTTATAAATAATTACTATTAAAAACAGTCTTGATCACGATTTATTTAACAAGGTGACCGGTTTCGACCACTACTGTGGTCATCTTCAGACCTATAAGTTGTATACAAAGCTCTAATTAGAGGGCTACAAACATTAAACAAAATACATAAAGTTATAAAGCTATAAAACGTTGAATTACCATTGAGTAGGAACCTCTTTCTGTTGGAGAATCACTACTGGAGAAACCAGTGCACGTCTTACTATATATAATGGAGGCTCCACCCACTTCTGACTGCATGATGTCATTATTAACCAATGAGTAATAAGTCGAATTACAATTTAAAATTTCTTAGTTAAAAGAACATTGTCAAGAATTAGAAATAAATACACACTAAACTTAGCTTATTAAACAACTATTGTCAATTAAGAAGCGTTAAAATATTTAAATATGTAGGAAAATGAACTTCGGTTTGGCAGTACATGGGTTGCCCTCTCAAGACCTATCAGCGAACCATTTGGAACCACTGGTTGCTATGGTGAAGTTAGACAGATTATTGTAGCTTACTCTTTTCGTTTCAATAAAGACAAGTTGCTGCTCAATAATACATCGTCTGACGCCACAGTCTTTGCCATTCTACTTTGCAACAACTTCGTTGGAAAGAAGCCTGCTGCCACATCTTTGCACTGGCGTTCGTCCTCACCATAGCAACCACTAGTTCGACTATCGACTTTACAACAACTTCAGTGAAAAAAGCCTGCTGCTTCATCTTTGCAACGGCGTCTAACTTCACCATAGCAACCAGTGGTTCCAAATGGTTCGCTGATAGGCCTTGAGAGGGCAACCCATGTACTGCCAAAACCGAAGTTCATTTTCCTACATATTTAAACATTTTAACGCTTCTTAATTGACAATAGTTGTTTAATAAGCTAAGTTTAGTGTGTATTTATTTCTAATTCTTGACAATGTTCTTTTAACTAAGAAATTTTAAATTGTAACTCGACTTATTACTCATTGGTTAATAATGACATCATGCAGTCAGAAGTGGGTGGAGCCTCCATTATATATAGTAAGCACTGGTTTCTCCAGTAGTGATTCTCCAACAGAAAGAGGTTCCTACTCAATGGTAATTCAACGTTTTATAGCTTTATAACTTTATGTATTTTGTTTAATGTATGTAGCCCTTTAATTAGAGCATTGTATACAACTTATAGGTCTGAAGATGACCACAGTAGTGGTCGAAACCGGTCACCTTGTTAAATAAATCGTGATCAAGACTGTTTTTAATAGTAATTAAAACTAACTGATGTTCAAATATACACTGAGGGAAAAAAATATCCTGGGATAGCGGTACGCACAAATACAGATGCTAATATTGTCGTGTACACAAGTTATAAAAGGGCACTGCACGGCCGGAGGTGTCTTTTGTACTCAGGTGCTTCATTTGAAAAAGTTTCCGATGTGATTACACCGCACGACGGGAATCAACAGGCTTTCAATGTGGAACGGTAGTTTCAACTAGACACATGGGAGATTCCATTTCGGAAGTCGTTAGAGAATTCAGTATTCCGACATCCACAGCGACAAGAGTGTGTGGAGAATACCAAACTTCAGGCATTACCTCTCAACACAGACAATGCAGTGACCGACGGCCTTTACTTAACGACTGAGAGCAACGCCGTTTGCGTAGAGTTGCCAGTGCTGACAGACAAGCAACACTGCTTGAAACAACTGCAGAGATCAATGTGGGACGTAAGATGAACGTACCAGTTAGGACAGTGCATCGAATTCTAGCTTTAATGGGCCACGGCAACAGACGACCAACACGAGTGTCTTTGGTAACAGCATGACATTGCATGCAGCCGCTCTCCTGGGCTCTTGACCATATCGGTTGAACCCCAGACTTCTGGAAAACTGTGTCCTGGACTCCTGACCATATCGGTTGAACCTCAGACTTTTGGAAAACTGTGTCCTGGTCAGTTGAGTTACGATTCCAGTTGGTAACAGTTGATGCCAGCACGACATCACCTGCAGCCACTCTCCTGGGCTCGTGAACATATCGGTTGAAACCCCAGACTTCTGGAAAACCATGTCCTGGTCAGTCGAGTTCCGATTACAGTTGGTAAGAGCTGATACCAGCACCACATCACCTGCACCTGCTCTCCTGGGCTCGTGACCGTATCAGTCGGGCCACAGACTTCTGAAAATCCGTGGCTCTGGTCAGTTGAGTCCCGATTCCAGTTGGTAACAGCCGAAGGCAGAGTTCGAGCGTGGCGCAGACCCCACAAGGTCATGGATACAAAGAACTGTGCAAGCTGGCAGTGGCTCCATAATGGTGTGTGCAGTGTTTACATGGAATTGACTGTGTCTTCTGGTCCAGCCGAACCGATATCTGACTGCAAATGGTTATGTTTGGGTAGTTGGAGACCATTTGCAGTCTTGCCAGACAACGATGGAAGTTCACTAACTGACAGTGCGCCATGTCAATGGAGCACAGTTGTTCATAACTGGTTAAACGGACATTCTGGGCAACTCGGATGAATGATTTGGCCACCCAGATCGCTCGACATGAATCTCATCGAATATTTATGGGACATAATCGCGAGATTATTTCGTGCACAAAATCCTGCACCAGTAACACTTTCGGAATTATGGACGACTATGGAGGCAGCATGGCTCAGTATTTCTGCGCAGGTCTTCCAACGACTTGTTGAATCCACGTCAAGTTGGGTTATTGCACTACACCAGGCAAAAGCCCTGTAAATGCAGTCTGGAGAGCACTGTAAAGGCAGTCTGTGTGGGGTTATGCTATGCATCGAGGCACAGCTAACACCAGAGACGAGTTTTCTGCGAAAATGAACTGATATATGGCATATACATGTGCACGCCATAACTGACCACATGGGTTGAGGCGGAGGACACATAATGTACTAGCATCGTACCTCGACTCATCCCATTTTCACGGACAGTAGGTAGTGAAGAAGGTTTGTAAGTACCAACTCCAAGTTTCTACAATTTAACCAACGTAACGGTTATAGGACATGTGGACAGCGTGACAAAAGAACTTGAAGCATCCAGAAGGTGAGCGGGAAATGAAATGAAACTTAAAGGGTTGAAAGGGAATGGGATTTTATTTGGCAGTATCACTCGACTTGTCATTATGACATCGTGCCCACACTGGCCTGCATGCATGCACTGATTCGGATGGGAAGGGTGTCACTAAGCCGTTGTACCCTCTCCTGAGACGAGCTGGCCAGCAGCTGCTGTAACTGGTCCTTGATATCTTGGATATTGGCACTGGGAGGCAGTTGACGTCTGATCCCGCATGTGTGTTCTGCTGGTGATGGATGAAGGTACTTTATTGGCCGTGAGGGTACCTCAACATCACACAGACAGTTGATAGAGAAACGTGCCATGTGCCAGCAGCTGCTGTAACTGGTTCTCGATATCCTGGATATTGGCAGTGAGAGGCAGTTGACATCTGGTCCCGCATGTGTGTTCTGCTGGTGATAGATGAGGGTATTTTATTGTCCATGAGAGTACCTCAACATCACACAGACAGTTGATAGAGAAACGTGCCGTGTGTCGGCAGCTGTTGTAACTGGTCCTCTATATCCTGGTTATTGGCACTGGGAGGCAGTTGACGTGTGGTCCCACACATGTGTTCTGCTGGGAATAGGCGAGGGTATTTTATTGGCCATGAGAGTACTTCGACATCACACAGACAATTGATAGAGAAACGTGCCATTTGTGATCAAGTGCTGTCCTGTTGAAAAATGGCACCACTATGCTGTTGCATGAGAGGTAACACATGAGGATGCAGGATGTCCATGATGTACCAGTCACCACCAGCCGTGAGCTCAAGCCATACCTCATGGCTCCCCAGACCATGACTCCAGGAGTACCACCACTGTGCCTCTCCAAATTACTGCAAGAATGGGAGCTCTGGCCAAGTCGACAGCATACCCACCGAAGATGGTCAACAGGGTAAGTGCAGAATCGTAATTCATTGCTGAACACAATGTAACGCCATTCATCAGCACTCCATGTTTCCCAGACATGGCACCACTCCAAAAACAACCAGCTGGCTGGTGTGGCCAAGCGGTGCTAGGTGCATCAGTTTGGAACCGTGCGACCGCTATGGTCGCTGGTTCAAATCCTGCCTCGGGAATGGATGTATGTCATGTCCTTAGGTTAGTTAGGTTTAAGTAGTTCTAAGTTATAGGGGACTGATGACCTCAGATGTTAAGTCCCATAGTGCTCAGATCCATTTTGAACCAAAAACAGCCATTTGTGTTGTGGCGTTGACGGCAACCCATACCTGCGATGGTAATGCCCTGTTCCGGCTGCTGCTAGTCCTCGAACAAAGGTGCAGAATGGCACGGAACGTCGGAGGGAATCTATTACTTGTTCTCGATGACTGGTGCAGACTGAATAGTTATGACGTGTTTGGCACACAATACGGGGATTCTCTCACGTGGCAGTCAGAAGTGATGGACTACAACTTTGATGGAAAGTGTGCTTGCCCTCACATTCCCGTGCAACACAACATTAGGCCACTGTCACATTCAAAAGCGCCACAAATCTGGATACTCCACACTTTGACCAACCGGCCAAATGGAGACCCACTATGAGGTCCCATTCAACCTCTGTGACGAGCTGATAACGCTGTGTCATAGAAGTTCGTGGCGCCTCCATGACCACAGTGATGATCACTCAACATGTGACACTGTTCATGTGCCTTGTGTGCTCTGGCACGGTTGGTAAGGTCAGCAGCTTGTGGTCTAGAGGCTAGCATTGCTGCCTCTGGATCAGTGGGTCCCGGGTTCGATTCCCGGCCGGATTGGAGATTTTCTTTGCCCAGGGACTGGGTGTTTGTGTTGTCCTCATCATCTTATCATCATCCTCGTCATTCGCGACAGTAGCTAGTCTGGACTGCGAAAAATTGGGACTTTGTACGGGCGTTGATGACCGAGCAGTTGAACGCCCCACAAACCAGACATCATCATCATCATCATGGTTTTTAAGAACACTAAACATTAAGAACACTAATGTACCTTGCTGGCCATTCTACCTGCCACAGAGAATGGCACTTACATAACCCTCCTCCTGCAGTACTGTGTAATGTACGAAGTTACAGTGACATGGGTCCATGTTTTGCAGGAAGTGTTTTTCTTGCGCTTAGTGTAAAATCGTAGACTCTCGGAATTTATTCAGTGTGGATCTCTTTGATGTGTAACACCTGTTTTTGAAGGGTGTCCTGTTGCAGTTTCTTTGATCATGTATGTGACACACTCACCCTAAGTAACCTAAGCAAAAATGAGATAAATCATGCATCTCTTTTTTGTGTCTTTCTATGTCTCCTGTTAATTCAACAGTCCTCCCGGATTAGTTTATTTAGTCGCTCCATTTTGAATCGCTCTTGAGAGATACTCCAGAAGACATCGGCATTTGTATTCTACGAACTCCTGTAAATTGCATGGGCACAAGAACCTCGTTCAGTCAGACGTTGTGTTTCAACTATCGTTTAAAAATTTGTGAACACTGGTTAACAAGTGCCAGCCAACCATAGCAATGAAGGTAACCGAGAACAGAACAACAAGAGATATTTCATTTGAATAAAGATGACTACTGCAGAAGCAAAGACTACAAAACATCTTCAATATCTGCGTGCACTTTTGTTAAATGTTATTGTACTGTCAGTGTAGCCTTACGGTGAGGGTTATACCTCGAAATACCTTGCTGCATTAAATAATTTTAATGCTGACAAATTTTATTACTGGTAGCAGTCGCTGAAAAAAACTTTTCGCATTTTTGAGACAGGGTAGAAGCAACGCTAGACAGTCATTTAGGTGAATATGAAGGTGGTTTTAGCAAGGGCACGTCATGTTCTCAACAAATATTGAATCTGAAGTCACTCATTCGTCACAGATTACTGTATTAAAAAGATATTGTAGTAATTTTTTGATTTTGGAAAGACCTTTGATTACATTGACAGACAAACTATAGATAAAATAATCTGAGAATTTGGTGTGAAGTTTAAATTCCCGAGTCACCTACTGTAAAGTGAAATTTATGGGAGAAATATCTCAACCCTTCGAAATAGACAGGTGTACGCTGGGTGGTAGCGTGTTACCAAATCTTTTTAAGTGTTTTCTGGAGTAAATAGTCAGAACTTGGAATGAAAAAAATGAATGAAGCAGTCACCAATAAGCTTGGAAAGCAGAAACAAAATATTAGAATAAATTGTCTTCATTTGGTGATGAATTTGCTACGCTTTCTGAAAATGTGATATCTGCGCGTAACACAAATGCCTCTTTTAGAACAAATAGCCAGTCGGGTCAGCTTAAGAATTACTGCAGAAAAAACCAATTTCTTATAGACATTAAAAATACATCGAAATTTCTGGAACGAGATACTGGGTAAATTGAAAAGGTAAGAAAAAATGTAAATGTCTTTGGGAGACAGTCTATAAGAATGGCTTGAAAAAGGCTGCTATAAAGGAAGGGATACATAAAACGGCAAGGGAGTATGGTAGAAACAAAGGCTTTTACAGCAAAAAGTGACTGTCAAAAACGCAAAAATAAGGCATTACAGTGCAGTAACGAAGTAATAAAGTCTAAATGCACGCGAATGTTTAGCATCAAACTGCAATTTAGATAAATCAGAAATACTAGCTAGGTGGTGAACCATTAGGAAAATACACTGAAGCGTCAAAGAAACTGGTATAGGCATGCGTATTCAAATAGAGAGACTTGTGAACAGGTAGAATACGGCGCTGCGGTCGGCAAAGCCTATACGTACGAGTATAAGACAAGTGTCTGGCGCAGTTGTTAGATCGGTTACGCTGTTACAACGGCAGGTTATCAAGATTTAAGTGAGTTTGGACGTGGTGTTATAGTCGGCGCACGAGCAATGGGACACAGCATCGCCGAGGTAGCGATGAAGTGGGAATTTTCCCGTTCGACCATTTCATGAGTGTACCGTGATTATAAGGAATCAGGTAAAACATCAAATCTCCGACATCGCTGCGGCCGGGAAAACGATCCTGCAAGAACGGGACCAATGACGACTGAAGAGAATCGTTCAGAACGACAGAAGTGCAACCCTTCTGCAAATCGCTGCAGATTTCAGTGCTGGGCGATCAAGAAGTGTCAAGGTGCACACCATTCAATGAAACATCATCGATATGGGCTTTCGAAGCCGAAGGCCCACTCGTTTACCCTTGATAACTGCACGACACGAAGCTTTACGCCTCGCCTGGGCAAGTCAACACCGACATTGGACTGTCCATGGCTGGAAACATGTTAACTGGTCGCACGAGTCTCGTTTCAAATTGTATCGAGCAGACAGACGTATATTGGTACGGAGACAATCTCATGAATCCACGAGTTCTGCATGTCACCAGGGGACTGTTCAAGTTCGTGGAGACTCCGTAATGGTGTGGGCATGTGCAGTTCAGTTGGAGTGATATGGGACCCCTGGTACGTCTAGATACGACTCTGACAGGTGACACGCACGCAAGTATCCTCTCTGATCACCTGCATCCATTCATGTCCATTGTGCATTCCGACGGACTTGGGCAATTCCGGCAGGCCCATGCGAAACCCCACCCGTCTAGAATTGCTAGGGAACACTCTTCTGAGTTTAAACACTCTCGCTGGTCACCAAACTACCCAGACATGAACATATCTGGATGCTTGCTTAGTGCTGTCCAGAAGGGATCTCTACCCCCTCGTAGTCTAACGGGTTTATGGACAGCCCTGCAGGATTCATGGTGTCAGTTCCGTCCAGCACTACTTCAGACATTAGTCGAGTCCATGCCACGCCGTGTTGCGGCACTTCTGCGTGCTTGCGGGGGCCCTCCGCGATATTAGGCAGGTTTACCAGTTTATTTGGCTCTTCAGTGTATTAGGCACACGAAAAGCTATGGACGGTTGGGAATTGTGTAGTAATGGTGGAACTAATCGAAACATGTAAGTCATATCAGAAGTAATGAGAAGAAGAAGACTCGTATTTTTTGGTCATTTATATCGATTGCAAGAGAGGATATTAACCAAAAAGACCTCCAAACATTTGTAGGATGAGAAGTCAACAAGAAGTTGGACTCATGAACTAAAAAACTGAGTTAGAAAAAAATAATAATATAGAAACTGAAGAGACAACTGGCAGATAAGTGTTGAGAAGTGTTTAGGGAAAGAGTATTGAATATGGAAGGATTCCAAGGTAGAAGAGTGAAACAAGGTGGTATGAAACGGTCAGAAAACAGGTTGAAGGTAGAATACTGGAAGAAAAGCTCAAGTAATAAGGAACTGAAATTGGCGTGTGGTTCTTAATTGGACCATACGAGAAGAAAAAGTAAATCGAGTGGGTTTGCGTGGTGGTGCAGTGCGGCGGGCACTCGCCTGGTCGTGTCGGCGGCCCGCCATCAGGTCGAGCAGGTCGCTGACCTCCGCGGCCGTCTCCAGCTCCAGCGGCTGGAAGCGCCTGCCGAAGCCCAGGTCCCGCAGCTGGCTCAGCGAGAAGCGCCGGTGGCGCCGCCACGCGGGCTCGTTCGCCAACGACACGCCTGCACTCGCCAAATCAAACACTGATTTCTCCTTTACACAGAAATTGGTTTCTGAAAACGATGAATTTGTTTGTCAGACTCGCTGTTTCCTATCCGTGGGATTGCCAAACAAACGTCAGGAGGGGCCAACCAAGTTTGTCAAATTTAATCTCACATTTGAAGCATCTGCCATGCTGTGCCTATCGTGTCGTTACGTACACTGCTGGGCGAAATTGATATAGCTCAGTGGAACCTGGGCAAATAAACGGAAACAACTGCTACAGTATAGAACAGAAGATAACTGAAAGAAATATACGAGGGTGAGTCAAACGAAAACTTTAAATATTTTTTAAATATTATTTATTGTGCAGAAGTGGTACAAAGCTGTATCACTTTTCAACGTAATCTCCCCCACGCTCGATGCAAGTCCTCCAGCGGTTACAAATTACATAAATTCCTTTAGGAAAAAATTCTTATGGTAGTCCGTGCATCCGCTCATGCACCGCGTGGCGTACCTCTTCATCAGAACGGAACTTCTTTCGTCCCATTGCGTCTTTGAGTGGTCCATACATATGGAGATCACTTGGGGCAAGGCCTGGTGAGTATGGTGGATGAGGAAGACACTCAAAATGCAGGTCTGTGATTGTTGCAACTGTTGTACGGGCAGTGTGGGGCCCTGCATTGTCATGTTTCAAAAGGACACCTGCTGACAGCAATCCACGTCGCTTTGATTTGATTGCAGGCTGCAGATGATTGTTTAGGAGAGCGGTGTGTGATGCACTGGTGACAGTGGTCCCTCTAGGCATGTAATGCTCCAAAATGACGCCTTTTTCGTCCCAAAAGAGAGTCAGCATAACCTTCCCTGCTGATGATTCTGTTCGAAACTTCTTTGGTTTTGGTGAAGAGGAATGGCGCCATTCCTTGCTCGCTCTCTTCGTTTCCGATTGGTGGAAGTGAACTCGGGTTTCGTCCCCAGTAAGGATTCTTGCAAGGAAGCCATCACCTTCCCGTTCAAAGCGCCGAAGAAGTTCTTCACAAGCATCAACACGTCGTTCTGTCAATTCAGGAGTCAGCAGCCGTGGCATCCATCTTGCAGACACTTTGTGAAACTGGAGCACATTATGCACAATGTGGTGTGCTGACCCATGACTAATCTGTAAACATGCTGCAATGTCGTTCAGTGTCGCTCCTTCACTATGGTCTCAACTGCTGCAATGTTCTGTGGAGTCACAACTCGTTGTGCCTGACCTGGACGAGGAACATCTTCCGCTGAAGTCACACCCTTTGCGAACTTCCTACTCCATTCGTAGACTTGCTGCTGTGACAAACATGCATCGCCGTACTGAACTTTCATTCGTCGATGAATTTCAATAGGTTTCACGCTTTCACTACGCAAAAACCGAATAACAGAGTTCTTCCCTGGTGCAAGTCGCAAGTGGGGCGGCCATCTTTATACTGATACTGCGACGGTATGTATGCATCTGCACTATGCTGCCACCTACAGGCCATTCTACAAGCTGTTTGTAGCACGCTTACCAACTTACAGGATAACGGCGCGAAATTTCGATTTGTTATTACAAATTTAAGGTTTTCATTTGACCCACCCTCGTACAATGAGACGAGCAGAAATGACACTTTCATTCAAAAACAATAAATACACTGAAGTCACTGCGGTTTCTGATAGTCCACTGTAGGACAGGACATGGTTCTTAATAGAGCGTCTGATCACAATGGATGGCACTGCACGATCTGTAACGTGTTCCCGTGCTGACCACAAGGTTGGTAAGAAGTTCTTGTGGTGGGGCGTTCCATTGCTCCAACAACGAGGTTCACAACTGCTGGATGGTCTTTGGGGGATGTGGACGTGCTGTAGTAAGTCTCCCCAACGCGTCCCACACGCGCACGATGGGGTTCAAGTCAGAGGAACGGGTAGGCCAGTCCATTCGTCGAATATCTTCTCGTGCCAAGAACTACTCCATCAACGCTGTTTGAAGCGGTTGTACCCTGTCATTCACAAGAGTGAAGCCAGGGCCGATTGCACCTCTGAGAAGGTGCCCATGGAGAAGGAGTACAGTGTCACAACAACACTGACTAATGACTCCACCGTGTTCAAAGATTTAGAGGTCACCTTCCTACGCCATAACACCTGGTCCACCAAAAACCGTGCCTGCCGTTGTGGCCGGGCGGTTCTAGGCGCTTCAGTCTAGAACCGCGCGACCGCTACGGTCGCAGGTTCGAATCCTGCCTCGGGCATGGATGAGTGTGATGTCCTTAGGTTAGTTAGGTTTAAGTATTTCTAAGTTCTAGGGGACTCATGACCTCATTAGTTAAGTCCCACAGTGCTCAGAGCCATTTGAACCGTTTGAACCAAAAACCGTGTTCAACAGTGCTGGACGTTCCCACACATGGTGAGAGGTGGGGATACATAACACACATGGGAACATTATTGAATATGATCATTTTGCTGGTGATGGTGTTACGATATGGGGAAGCATAATGTTGCATGGCCGTACTGACCTCCCGATCTTTGAAAACATAACACACAGCAGTCAACGGTATTGTGAAACTGAACTCCTTCTCATGTGGGACTCTTCAGACGGGCATTCAGCCCTGACTTCACTTCACTGACACTCGCACGGTATCGACGGCATCGAACAGAGGACGTTCGCCAAATGCACTGGCCTGCGCGTTCCCCCGACTTAAATCCCATCCAGCGCGTGTGAGAAGCATTAGGGAGACGTATTACTGAACGCCTACGTACACCAACGACCATCCAGTATCTACGATAATGATGTTGGCTGAAGCACTGAATTAAAATTTGTACCAGACGAATGGAAAAACTAGTAGACGCCAACCTCGGGGAAGATCAGTCTGGATTCCGTAGAAACATTGGAACACGTGAGGCAATACTGACCCTACGAGTTATCTTAGAAGAAAGATTAAGGAAAGGCAAACCTACGTTTCTAGCATTTGTAGACTTAGAGAAAGCTTTTGACAATGTTGACTGGAATACTCTCTTTCAAATTCTAAAGGTGGCAGGGGTAAAATACAGGGAGCGAAAGGCTATTTATAATTTGTACAGAAACCAGATGGCAGTTATAAGAGTCGAGGGACATGAAAGGGAAGCAGTGGTTAGGAAGGGAGTAAGACAGGGTTGTAGCCTCTCCCCGATGTTGTTCAATCTGTATATTGAGCAAGCAGTAAAGGAAACAAAAGAAAAATTCGGAGTAGGTATTAAAATTCATGGAGAAGAAGTAAAAACTTTGAGGTTCGCCGATGACATTGTAATTCTGTCAGAGACAGCAAAGGACTTGGAAGAGCAGTTGAATGGAATGGACAGTGTCTTGAAAGGAGGATATAAGATGAACATCAACAAAAGCAAAACAAGGATAATGGAATGTAGCCTAATTAAGTCGGGTGATGCTGAGGGAATTAGATTAGGAAATGAGGCACTTAAAGTAGTAAAGGAGTTTTGCTATTTGGGGAGCAAAATAACTGATGATGGTCGAAGTAGAGAGGATATAAAATGTAGGCTGGCAATGGCAAGGAAAGCGTTTCTGAAGAAGAGAAATTTGTTAACATCCAGTATTGATTTAGGTGTCAGGAAGTCATTTCTGAAAGTATTCGTATGGAGTGTAGCCATGTATGGAAGTGAAACATGGACGATAAATAGTTTGGACAAGAAGAGAATAGAAGCTTTCGAAATGTGGTGCTGCAGAAGAATGCTGAAGATTAGATGGGTAGATCACATAACTAATGAGGAAGTATTGAATAGGATTGGGGAGAAGAGAAGTTTGTGGCACAACTTGACCAGAAGAAGGGATCGGTTGGTAGGACATGTTCTGAGGCATCAAGGGATCACCAATTTAGTATTGGAGGGCACCGTGGAGGGTAAAAATCGTAGGGGGAGACCGAGAGATGAATACACTAAGCAGATTCAGAAGGATGTAGGTTGCAGTAGGTACTGGGAGATGAAAAAGCTTGCACAGGATAGAGTAGCATGGAGAGCTGCATCAAACCAGTCTCAGGACTGAAGACCACAACAACAACAACACCAGCGCCGAGATTCGAACCAGTTCTCCTGCTTACTAAGCAGATGCGCAAGCCATTACAGGCAGGATTAATCCCATTTCGCTCATTGTTAAGGTTCTATTCCAATGTTGGAGAACCATGACAGTATAGATGAGAGTTTAGAAAAGGAATAGCAATGGGCTGCCGGCCGCTGTGGCCGAAATGTTCTAGGCCCTTCAGTCTGGAACCGCGCGGCTGCTACGGTCGCAGGTTCGAATCCTGCCTCAGGCATGGATGTGTGTGATGTCCTTAGGTTAGTTAGATTTAAGTAGTTCTAAGTTCTAGGGGACTGATGACCTCAGATGTTAAGTCCCATACTGCTCAGAGCCATTTAAACAGTTTGAAGCAATGGGCTGAGGCGTGAGTTGGAATTTGTACCACGTTGGGAGGTTAAAGCAGTCCGTGCAGCTGTAGTAACACCAGTGCCAGTGCGGCGTACTGGCTAGTGCATCTGCCCAGTAAGCAAGCGACCTGGGCTCGATTCCCGGCACTGGTATAAATTTTAATTCGTTGTTTCCCCATGGATCATTGTCGTAGGTAAAGGTGACACAGCATGTTGCGGGAACATCAACTGTTTATGACCATCTACTAGTTGCCAACTGTGCTGGTGGAGTAATGGAATGTCCTTCCTCCATAACTCCTTTCCAACCTTGTGAACAGAATGGGAGCACGTTATGGAGCATGCAATGACATACGTGGTAGCCACACACCCTATTAAGAACCATGTCTCACCTTTTGTGATGTCCACAGGGAACAATCATGAATCGCAGCTGCTTTAGTGTGGTTATTGTCTTTGGATAAGAGGATCACTTCTGTTCGTTACTGTGCGTATTTTTTTCAGTTACCTGCTGTAGTATACTGCAGCAATTCTTTCTACTTAGTTCTTCAAGTTTTCTTTAGCTATGTTACTTAGCGGTGACGCCATAATGCGGTAGCTACTTTCGTCCTTGAGTTTTGCAAACCAGCGTGTGTTGACACTAGCGGGAATTGCAACCAATCCTGTCAGAGCCTTTCTTGCTTTGACTTGAGTGCTGCGTATACAGAAGAAAGAAAAAAAGAAAGAACGAGAGAGAGAGAGAGAGAGAGAGAGAGAGAGAGAGAGAGAGAGAGAGAGACATAGAGGGAGAGAGACAAAGAGAGCTATGGCTGGTATAGGGAATTGTTGAAAATGAGAAAGAAATATGTCTGTACAAATATAATGAAAGTTCAACAAAATACCACAACATGGAAACATATACATCACCCACGGAAGAACCTAAGCACTTTGATTTTTTTCTATTTTATTGTGCTCCCGCTAGCATATTGTTTGTAGATTGCTGGTTTTTCTTCTTAACATCTCCCTGCGTAATATATGACTGGGAAAGACATAACGCTTGTACCATTTTGGTAACTGCTTGTGGCTTTTTGTTTTTTCCCACGTACTCCCTTTAGCGTAGTTCCCACAACTGTGGAAACTCACGATACTGGTTGAAAAACTCTTTCTCACGAAATAAGAACGGGGAAAAATGAACAAAAGCAACGTCCGACATCTTGTGATGCTGGCCACCAATGAGAATTTGTCTCAAATGCGTCAGGCACTACCTATGTGTGCCAAACACGTCGAACAAAGTTGCACACAGACAAATAATTCGACAAACTGTTTGGTCGTTTACAGAAACCTTAGGTGTATTATGTGAGGGAAGCATACTGACAGGCTTTGTAGAACCTTTAGAAAATTGTATATACGGTGGTTTTAAAAGGATTTTACAACCTTGAAAATTCATTCAACCTCATTCAACCGACTTACAGACCAAGTCTTGGCGCAGTTTTGTAGGAAAAAAGGTCAGCTTTTGAGTCACATAGTATGCTAGTAGGAATCACACCACCGCAAGGCCTAGCAGCTTTTCTAGCAACGATGGACTTGTTCAGTGGTCCCGTACGTGCTTGCTGAATGTTTTGGTTTCAACAATCACTGTGCGACTACTCTGCAACGTTCGAGGGTACACGATAAAGAATGATCATATGTTTTTCACAACAGACCGTTACTTAGCATGATAATTTTGACGGTCCTCAAAATGGTCTCCTTTGTACGTGATGCAGTTGTCCCAGCATTTCTGCGGTCCGCAACGACATGCTGGAAACCACTTTTGAAAGATCCTCAGAATAGCCTCCGCGGCGTTCGCTACTACTTCTCATAATCGAAAATGTCTCTCACGATGCTGTTTTTTCTGGTTAGGGAATGAAAAGAAGCTACACGGGGCTAAATCCGGTCTTTAGGGATGGCGATGGATGCACTTGACATTGGTGTTCGCAAGATATTAACAACGTTTTCAGTATGTGTTCGTGCATTACAGTGATGCAACATCCAGCTTATTTCATGAATATGTGCTCTTTTGCCCCTGATATAGAGTTGCAAAGCTTTCAGGACGTGCGTTTAGTATTGCCCAGTTATTGATATTTGCGCAGGTGCAACATGCTGATGAACCACACAATGCATGCTAAAAAAATGAGGTGACCAAATCTTTCTCAGCAGGAGCAACCATTTTACTTTCTGGGGGACATGATTAATGAGATTTCCCCACTGAGCTTTGCTGTTTTCTCTCAGAATCAAAATGATGTAGCCAAGTTTCATCAGCAGTGATTAGCTACGAAAGAATCTCCAGATTTTCTTCTAACATCAACTTCAACCGCATGCAGACGTGCGTAGGACTGTCTTTTTGTTCAGGAATCAATAGTGTCTGGACGCACCGCGCACAAACATCTCTCACGTGTCAACTTCCTGTTATCAACTTGTGGGTGACACCCGACGAAGTTTCGAATACTTCAGAAAGCGTTCGTAAATTTATTCATCGATTCTCTCTCATAATGACAGTAGCGGTATTGTTTTCTTCCGTACAAACAGTAACCAGAGCGCTGGGTCCACCTTCCTTTGAAATTAATCGTCTCCCCTCCTAAAAGAAATGTAAACCGTTTTCTAACTGTGCTCTGGAGAAGAACAGACTCTCCATAGGCCTGAAGATTTTTTTTTTAGACGAAAACAGAATTTCAAAGCCATCTATTGTTCATCGAGATTCACCTCTATTGTTGCTGTAGATGGCACTGAATTTGTCTCAGCTTGCACGCCTTTCACAGGTGGCAACGAGGCTACCAACAGTGAAACCAGTACGTGTGTTTGTTACTCATTAAGCTAACAGAACATCTAGCGCGAGAAATCATGACCATAAAAATTAAGACAATTCGTTGTAGAATAGGCCTCGCAATTTTCGTTCATAGTACGGTAAAGATCTTATCAGCTTCTACATCTACATCTACATCCATACACTGCAAACCACTGCGAAGTGAATGCCAGAGGGTACGTCCCATTGTACCATTTGTTAGGGTTTCTTCCAGTTCCAATCACGTATGTAGCGCGGGGGAGAATGACTGTTTGAATGCCTCTGCACGTGCAGTAATTATTCTAACCTTATCCTCACGATCGCTGTGTCAGCTATACATAGGGGGTTGCAGTATATTCCTAGAGTCATCATTTGGTCGGTCGGTCGGTTTGGGGAAGGAGACCAGACAGCGTGGTCATCGGTCGCATCGGATTAGGGAAGGATGGGGAAGGAAGTCGGCCGTGCCCTTTCAGAGGAACCATCCCGGCATTTGCCTGGACTGATTTAGGGAAATCACGGAAAACCTAAATCAGGATGGCCGGACGCGGGATTGAACCGTCGTCCTTCCGAATGCGAGTCCAGTGTCTAACCACTGCGCCACCTCGCTCGGTAGAGTCATCATTTAAAGCCAGTTATTGGAACTTTATTAGTATACTTTCTCTTCAAGAGTCTCCAGTTCAGTGTCTTCAGCGTCACTGTAACTCTCTCCCATGTGTCAAAACAACCTGTAATCATTTGTTCTGTCCTTTTCGCATACGTTCAATACCCTCTCTTAGTCCTACTTGGTACGTGTGCCGCATACTTGAGCAACATTCTCGAGTGGGTCACAGGAACAATTTGTAAGCAGTCTCCTTTGTTTACTGATTGCACTTGCCAGTATCCTGTTAATAAATCCAAGTCTACTACCTGTCTTACCTACAGCTGAGCCTATGTGATCATTCCATTTCATATGCTTACAAAGTGCTACGATCAGGTATTTATATGAGTGGATCGATGCCAACTGTGACTCACTGATATTATAGGATACAACTTTTACTTTTTTTTGAAGTGCATAATTTAATGTTTCTGAACATTTAAAGCAAGTTGCTACTCTCTGTACCACTGTGAAATCTTATCAAGATCTGACTGAATTTTTATGCAGTTTCTTTCAGACTGTACTTCATCATGGATAATGCATCATCTGCAAAAAGCCTAAGGTTACTATTAATATTGACCGAAACGTCATAAACATAAAATACACTCCTGGAAATGGAAAAAAGAACACATTGACACCGGTGTGTCAGACCCACCATACTTGCTCCGGACACTGCGAGAGGGCTATACAAGCAATGATCACACGCACGGCACAGCGGACACACCAGGAACCGCGGTGTTGGCCGTCGAATGGCGCTAGCTGCGCAGCATTTGTGCACCGCCGCCGTCAGTGTCAGCCAGTTTGCCGTGGCATACGGAGCTCCATCGCAGTCTTTAACACTGGTAGCATGCCGCGACAGCGTGGACATGAACCGTATGTGCAGTTGACGGACTTTGAGCGAGGGCGTATAGTGGGCATGCGGGAGGCCGGGTGGACGTACCACCGAATTGCTCAACACGTGGGGCGTGAGGTCTCCACAGTACATCGATGTTGTCGCCAGTGGTCGGCGGAAGGTGCACGTGCCCGTCGACCTGGGACCGGACCGCAGCGACGCACGGATGCACGCCAAGACCGTAGGATCCTACGCAGTGCCGTAGGGGACCGCACCGCCATTTCCCAGCAAATTAGGGACACTGTTGCTCCTGGGGTATCGGCGAGGACCATTCGCAACCGTCTCCATGAAGCTGGGCTACGGTCCCGCACACCGTTAGGCCGTCTTCCGCTCACGCCCCAACATCGTGCAGCCCGCCTCCAGCGGTGTCGCGACAGGCGTGAATGGAGGGACGAATGGAGACGTGTCGTCTTCAGCGATGAGAGTCGCTTCTGCCTTGGTGCCAATGATGGTCGTATGCGTGTTTGGCGCCGTGCAGGTGAGCGCCACAATCAGGACTGCATACGACCGAGGCACACAGGGCCAACACCCGGGATCATGGTGTGGGGAGCGATCTCCTACACTGGCCGTACACCACTGGTGATCGTCGAGGGGACACTGAATAGTGCACGGTACATCCAAACCGTCATCGAACCCATCGTTCTACCATTCCTAGACCGGCAAGGGAACCTGCTGTTCCAACAGGACAATGCACGTCCGCATGTATCCCGTGCCACCCAACGTGCTCTAGAAGGTGTAAGTCAACTACCCTGGCCAGCAAGATCTCCGGATCTGTCCCCCATTGAGCATGTTTGGGACTGGATGAAGCGTCGTCTCACGCGGTCTGCACGTCCAGCACGAACGCTGGTCCAACTGAGGCGCCAGGTGGAAATGGCATGGCAAGCCGTTCCACAGGACTACATCCAGCATCTCTACGATCGTCTCCATGGGAGAATAGCAGCCTGCATTGCTGCGAAAGGTGGATATACACTGTACTAGTGCCGACATTGTGCATGCTCTGTTGCCTGTGTCTATGTGCCTGTGGTTCTGTCAGTGTGATCATGTGATGTATCTGGCCCCAGGAATGTGTCAATAAAGTTTCCCCTTCCTGGGACAATGAATTCACGGTGTTCTTATTTCAATTTCCAGGAGTGTATGAGCAGCCAGGATCCCAACACACTTTTCTGGGGCACACCAGAAGTTACTTCTACATCTGACAATGACTCTCCATCCAAGATAACGTGCTGTGCCATCCACGCCAAAAAGTCCTCAATCTAGTGACAAATTTCGCTTGATACCCCATATGGCCATACTTTTCAGAATAGGCATAGGTGTGGTACTGAGTCAAATGCTTTTTGGAAATCAATAAATATTGCTACCTGCCTGGCTTGATTCAGTGAGTCACGTGAGAAAGTGTGAGTTGGGTTTCACATGATTCATGTTTTCGGAATCCTTGCTGATTGGCAAGAAGGTCATTCTGTTCAGGATACCTCATCAAGTCTGAGCTCAGAATACGTTTTAAGATTCTACAACAAATCCATGTCAAAGACATTGGACGATAGTTTTGGGGATCACTTCTACTACCCTTCTTGCAAACAGGTGTGACCTGTGCATTCTTCCTACTACTGGGCACAGATTTTTGTCCAAGTGATCTGTAGTAGATGATAGAAGAGAGCAAACTCAGCCGCAAATTAAGTATACAATCTGATAAGGGTTAAATCGCGCCCTGGAGCTTTGTTCAGTTTTAACGATTTCCTCTGACACTGATGCTGACTTCACTCACCTTTCCAGTGGTACGAGGATTAAATTGCAGCAGCACTCCTGGGAACATTTGATAACAGAGCTAAGCTTGTCAGCTTTTGCTTTGCTACCCTCAGTTTCAGTTTTTGTCTCATTCGCTCAATTTGGTACCATTAATAGCCTTTACGTACGACCGGAATTTCTTAGGGTTTTGTGAAAAACCATTTGACAGTATTCTGCTACAGTAGTGTGACTGGCCAACATTACTCCGATATGCTTCGCCAGCATGTCATACCCGCCCTACAAAAAAGAGACGCTTTGAACTTTTCCATGCAAGATGGGGCCCTACCGAACATCGCTCATGAAGTTCACCTGCTTCTCGGAAACACATTTGGAAACGATCGAATTATCACCCGATCGTTTCCAAATGCTTAGCCTACACGATCACCCGATCTCCGCCCTGTGATTTCTGGTTGTGGTCTACCTGAAGGACGGGGTTTACCAGGGGAACACTCACACATGTGCTGATCTGAAGCGCAGCATATCAAGAGAGGTAACCGGCACGCCTACGCACTTGCTTCGTCCTGCTGTGCAGAATACAATCGTGCACCCCTTCTGTAGTGGTAATGGTAGTGGTATGATGTACCATAGCAGCACATTAAAAGTGTGTCAACTGAATTGATTCTACATCATTTCTCCTCCCCATGTCCTTGACATTAGTGCTACCAAGTTTGCTACTCGTAGGGTAACTACACTACTGGCCATTAAAATTGCTACACCAAGAAGAAATGGAGATGATAAACGGGTATTCATTGGACAAATATATTATACTAGAAATGACATGTGATTACATTTTCACGCAATTTGGGTGCATAGATCCTGAGAAATCAGTACCCAGAACAACCACCTCTGGCGGTAATAACGGCCTTGATACGCCTGGGCATTGAGTCAAACAGAGCTTGGATGGCGTGTACAGGTATAGCTGCCCATGCAGCTTCAACACGATACCAAGTTCATCAAGAGTAGTGACTTTCTTATTGTGACGAGCCAGTTGCTCGGCCACCATTGATCAGAAGTTTTCAATTGGTGAGAGATCTGGAGAATGTGCTGGCCAGGGCAGCAGTCGAACATTTTCTGTATCCAGAAAGGTCCGTACAGGACCTACAACGTGCGGTCGTGCATTATCCTGCTGAAATGTTGGGTTTCGCAGGGATCGAATGAAGGTTAGAGCCACAGGTCGTAACACATCTGAAATGTAACGTCCACTGTTCAAAGTGCCGTCAGTACGAACAAGAGGTAACAGAGACGTGTAACCAATGGCACCCAATACCATGACGCCGGGTGATACGCCAGTATGGCGATGACGAATACACGCTTCCATTGTGCGTTCACTGCGATGTCGCCAAACACGGATGCGACCATCGTGGTGCTGTAAACAGAACCTGGATTCATCCGAAAAAATGACGTTTTGCCATTCGTGCAGCCAGGTTCGTCTTTGAGTACACCGTCGCACGCGCTCTTGTGTGTGATGCAGCGTCAAGGGTAACCGCAGCCATGGTCTCCGAGCTGATAGTCCATGCTGCTGCAAACGTCATCGAACTGTTCGTGCAAATGGTTGTTGTCTTGCGAACGTCCCCATCTGTTGACTCATGGATGGAGACGTGGCTGCACGATTCCTTACAGCCATGCGGATAAAATGCCTGTCATCTCGACTGCTTGTGATACGAGGCCGTCGGGATCCAGCACGGCGTTCCGTATTACCCTCCTGAACCCACCGACTCCATATTCTGCTAAGAGTCATTGGATCTCGACCAACGCGAGCATCAATGTCGCGATACGATAAACCACAATCCCGATAGGCTACAATCCGACCTTTATCAAAGTCGGAAACGTGATGGTACGCATTTCTCCTCCTTACACGAGGCATCACAACAACGTTTCATCAGGCAACACCTGTCAAGTGCTGTTTGTGTATGAGAAATCGGTTGGAAAATTTCCTCATGTCAGCACGTTGTAGGTGTCGCCACCGGCGCCAACCTTGTGTGAATGCTCTGAAAAGCTAATCATCTGCATATCGCAGCATCTTCTTCCTGTCGGTTAAATTTCGCGTCTGTAGCACGTCATCTTCGTGGTGTGGCATTTTTAATGGCCAGTAGTGTAGTTTCCGTGTTATGTGTTAAATAGTACTCCGTCTTCAGGCCACAAGTGGCCCATGGGGACCATACGACCGCCATGTCATCCTCAGATGAAGATGCGGATAGGAGGGGCGTGTAGTGAGCAGACCACTCATCCGGTCGTTATGATGGTTTTCTGTGACCAGAGCCGCTACTGTTCCGTCGAGCAGCTCCTGAATTGGCACCACGAGGCTGAGTGCACCCCGAAAAATGGCGAGAGCACATGGCGGCCATGATGGTCACCCATCCAAGTGCCGACCACACCCGACGGCACTTAACCTTGGTGATCTGACGGGAACCGGTGTATCCACTGCAGCAAGGCAGTTGCACAGCTTATGTGTTAAATAGGGAAAGTTTAATTATAACCACCCCGTAGACAGTCGGTTTTGCCTCTATTTCCGAGTGGAACACGAAAGGGTAGTAGCGGCACAGGGTACATTGCGCCTCGCACGGTACGGTGGGTTACCGAGTATGCATGTAGAGGCAAACATGTCGAATGTTGACTGAAGGAGAGGCTGAAGGAACCGGTGCTCTCCAGTCGTGTAAACATGTGTGGCATGTAATGAGCGGTGCTGACCGAGGTTCCTGCCGAAGGTGCGCGTATCGGAGAGTACGGTGGTCTGGCGACCCTGAAACTCAGGCCTGGAGAGCAGCTGCCGGATGGAGGCCTCGTCTGTGACGTAGACGGCCGGCAGCGGCCCCAGGAAGAGGCCCAGCGTAGAGGTGCGGTAGTCGGCGCTCAGCCGGCGCAGCGCCTCGGGGATGCGGCGGCGGTCCCTGAGCAGCAGCCACCAGTAGCTGCCCCACACCGGCAGCCGGCAAGGCCCTGGGGGCAGGGCAGGCGCGCGCCGTCACAGCGTTACGTGAAGGCCCGAGAGGCGAGGAAAGCGCTACGCAAAGTACAGACATGTTACCACGCCTAATACGTGTAAGAAACCCTCTGGCATTCATAACGACTTCCAGTCTTCTCGGTATGGATATACAGGTTGGTCCATTGATAGTGACCGGGCCAAATATCTCACGAAATAAGCGTCAAACGAAAAAACTACAAAGAACGAAACTCGTCTAGCTTGAAGGGGAAATTAATGTAGGTTAATTCTTACAAAGAAGAAAACAGCAACCAGCCACTATTAACACTACTATTTATTTAGGTAAATAGCGCCGTTACCGGTTTCGAACTGGCAAGTTCATCATCAGACGACTGTTCGCATGATTTTCAAAATACACTTTACATTATTGTCCGTTTCCGATTTTTATTATTCCACTGTGGCGAAGTATTTTTGGTGTGTTGTTGCCGTCGAAAATTCCGCGCGATTTTGTTGTGAAGTTGCAGGATTGTATTTTTCGCATATTCCTAAATATATCCAGCACTTACGTAACTTGTATATCACCATATTCTGCAAAGCACCGCACACACACACAAACACACACACACACACACACACACACACACACACACACATACACCAAAAAGAATTTGCCACATGTGAAGTTATGACAGAGATTGCAGATTTACAAAATATGCGAAAAAATACAATCCTGCAACTTCACAACAAAATCGCGCGGAATTTTCGACGGCAACAACACACCAAAAATACTTCGCCACAGTGGAATAATAAAAATCTGAAATCGGACGATAATCTAAAGTGTATTTTGAAAATCATGTGAACAGCCGTCTGATGATGAACTTGGCAGTTCGAAAGCGGTAATGGCGCTATTTACCTAAATAAATAGCAGTGTTAATAGTGGCTGGTTGCTGTTTTCTTCTTTGTAAGAATTAACCTACATTAATTGTACACAGCCACGGTCTCACCATGTCAGTTTTAGACAAAATAGCATTGAAGGGGGAAACCAGAAGGCGCTATGGTTGGCCCACTACATGGCGCTGCCATAGTTCAAACTGATATCAACTGCTTTTTTGAAAAATAGGAACCCCCATTTTTTATTACATATTCGTACAGTACGAAAAGAAATACGAATGTTTTAGTTGGACCACTTTTTTCGCTTTGTGATAGATGGCGCTGTAATTGTCACAAACGTATAAGTACGTGGTATCCCGTAACATTCCGCCAGTGCGGCCGGTATTTGCTTCGTGATACATCACCCGTGTTAAAATGCACCTTTTACCAATTGCGGAAAAGGTCGATATCGTGTTGATGTATGGCTATTGTGATCAAAATGCCCAACGGGCGTGTGCTATGTATGCTGCTCGGTATCCTGGACGACATCATCCGAGTGTCCGGACCGTTCGCCGGATACTTTCGTTGTTTAAGGAAACAGGAAGTGTTCAGCCATATGTCAAACGTCAGCCACGACCTGCAACAAATGATGATGCCCAAGTACGTGTTTTAGCTGCTGTCGCGGCTAATCCGCGCAGCAGTAGCAGGCAAATTGCGCGAGAATCGGGAATCTCAACAACGTCGGTGTTGAGAACGCTACATCAACATCGATTGCACCCGTACCACATTTCTATGCACCAGGAATTGCATGGCGACGACTTTGAACGTTGTGTACAGTTCTGCCACTGGGCACAAGAGAAATTACGGGACGATGACAGATTTTTTGCACGCATTCTATTTAGCGACGAAGCATCATTCACCAACAGCCAGGGCCGGCCGAGATGGCCGAGCGGTTCTAGGCGCTACAGACTGATACCGCGCGACCGCTACGGTCGCAGGTTCGAATCCTGCCTCGGGCATGGATGTGCGTGATGTCCTTGGGTTAGTTAGGTTTAAGTAGTTCTAAGTTCTAGGGGATTGATGACCTGAGATGTTAAGTCCCATAGTGCTCAGAGCCATTTGAACCATGTTTTGTCCTTAGGTTAGTTAGGTTTAAGTAGTTCTAAGTCCCAGGGGACTGATGACCTTAGAAGTTAGGTCCCATAGTGCTCAGAGCCATTTTATTTCACCAAGAGCGGTATCGTAAACCGGCATAATATACACTATTGGGCAACGGAAATTCACGATGGCTGCGACAAGTGGAACATCAGCGACCTTGTCGGGTTAATGTATGGTGCGGCATTATGGGAGGAAGGATAATTGGCCCCCATTTTATCGATGACAATCTAAATGGTGCAATGTATGCTGATTTCCTACGTAATCTTCTACCGATGTTACTACAAGATGTTTCACGGCATGACAGAATGGCGATGTACTTCCAACATGATGCATGTCCGGCACATAGCTCGCGTGCGGTTGAAGCGGTATTGAATAGCATATTTCATGACAGGTGGCTTGATCGTCGAAGCACCATACCGTGGCCCGCACGTTCACCGGATCTGAAGTCCCCGGATTTCTGTCTGTGGGGAAAGTTGAAGGATATTTGCTATCGTGATCCACCGACAACCCCTGACAACATGCGTCAGTGCATTGTCAATGCATGTGCGAAGATTGCGGAGGGCGACTACTCGCTGTTGAGAGGAATGTCGTTACACATATTGCCAAATGCGTTGAGGTTGACGGACATAACTTTGAGCATACATTGCATGAAATGTGGTATTTACCGGTAATCACGCTTTAACAACATGCGTTCTCAGAAATGATAGGTTCACAAAGATACATGTATGACATTGGAACAACTGAAATAAAATATGCAATCGTACCTACGTTCTGTATTTTAATTTAAAAAACCTACCTGTTACCAACTGTTCGTCTAATATTGTGAGCCATATGTTTGTGACTATTACAGCGACATCTATCACAAAGCGACAACAGTGGTCCAACTAAAACATTCATATTTCTTTACGTACTACACGGATATGTATTAAAAAATGGAGGTTCCTATTTTTTTTAAAAAGCAGTTGATATCCGTTTGACCTATGGCAGTTCCATCTAGCGCGCCAACCATAGCGCCATCTGGTTTCCCCCTTCACGGTAGACGAGTTTCGTTCTTTGTAGATGCTTATTTCGTGAGATATTTGGCCCGGTCACTATCAATGGACCACCCTGTATACAGCCCCTATATAGTTTTTGGATGGAATTCAAATGGGTCTGAGCACTATGGGACTTAATATCTGAGGTCATTAGTCCCCTAGAACTTAGAACTACTTAAATCTAACTACCTAAGGACATCACACACATCCATGCCCGAGGCAGAACCTGTGACCGTAGCAGGCACGCAGTTCCGGACTGAAGTGCCTAGAACCGCAGGGCCACCGCGGCCGGCATTTTTGGATGGAATCATACACCATTCTTCCTCCAAAACAGCTGCAGATTCAGGAAGCGATGATGGTGGTAGGTAGCAATCACGCACCCGTCTTTCTGAAGTAGATCGCAAACACTCGATAATGTTGTGACCTGGTGATCCCGGCGTCCAGGGGAGGTGTGACAGTTCTCCCTCGTGGGGCCCTGTCGTCTTGGATCACAGCATCACTACTGGAAAGCAAGCACTGTACCACGGGATCGATCAGTCAAAATGGTCACGTAATCCATGACCGTAACGGGACCTTACGAAGTAACTGTGGGGCTCGTGGGATACCGCGATATGGCTGCCGAAATCACCACCGAACCCCCCACAATCTTTCCGACATGGAATATAAACTCGGCCAGAAGCTGGAAACCGTGTCAAAAGGCACTAGTCCGGACAAATGACTTTCTTACACTGCCCCGTAGCCCAGGTTTTATGGCTTCGACACCACTTTTTTTTTTTTTTTTTTTTTACCGTCGACCATTTCCCTCACCGGTGACCCGTTAAGGAATTAACGCTCGCAGTGCGATTCTCAGTTTCTGGAGCTCCCTTCGTGTTGTCTCGGAACTGACAGGGTTAGCGAGTGCGACATTCAGTTCTCCAGTGACTTTTGCAGCTGTCGTCCTCTTATTTTTCGTCACAATCCCCTTCACTGATCTTCCGAGACGATCATTCAACACACACCTTTGTCCGCGTCATGACTTAGCGGGTGATGTTTCTCCCCCTTCACCTGTATGTGGTACATATCTTCGATATGATGCCTCTCGAAACACCGAACGCTTCGGCTACCATGATTGTGGTAACGCCCACCACCCGAGCGCCAACAATTCTCTCACGTTCGTATTCTTTTAATCCCAACATTAATGAACTCACAGTTACACAGAACACAGTCCTGATCACGACTCATATATTGAGGACACTGCACACATGGCGTTACTGGTCAAATATACTACTGACCATTAAAGCTGCTACACCACGAAAATGACGTGCTACAGACGCGAAATTTAACCGAAAGGAAGAAGATGCTGTGATATGCAAATGATTAGCTTTTCAGAGCATTCACACAAGGTTGGCGCCGGTGGCGACACCTACAATATGCTGACATGAGGAAAGTTTCCAACCGATTTCTCATACACAAACAGCAGTTGACCGGCGTTGCCTGGTGAAACGGTGTTGTGATGCCTCGTGTAAGGAGGAGAAATGCGTACCATCACGCTTCCGACTTTGATAAAGGTCGGATTGAAGCCTATCGGGATTGCGGTTTATCGTATCGCGACATTGATGCTCGCGTTGGTCGAGATCCAATGACTGCTAGCAGAATATGGAATCGGTGGGTTCAGGATGACAATACGGAACGCCGTGCTGGATCCCGACGGCTTCTTATCACTAGCAGTCGAGACGACAGGCATCCGCATGGCTGTAACGGATCGTGCAGCCACGTCTCGATCCCTGAGTCAACAGATGGGGACGTTTGCAAGACAACAACCATCTGCACGAACAGTTCGATGACGTTTGCAGCAGCACGGACTATCAGCTCGGAGACCGTGACTGCGGTTACCCTTGACGCTGCATCACAGACAGGAGCGCCTGCGACGGTGTACTCAACGACGAACCTGGGTGCACGAATGGCAAAACGTCATTTTTTCGGATGAATCCAGGTTCTGTTTACAGCATCGTGATGGTCGCATCCGTGTTTGGCAACATCGCTGTGAACGCACATTGGAGGCGTGTATTCTTCATCGCCATACTGGCGTATCATCCGGCGTGATGGTATGGGGTGCCATTGGTTACACGTCTCGGTCACCTCTTGTTCACATTGACGGCACTTTGAACAGTAGACGTTACGTTTCAGATGTGTTACGACACGTAACTCTACCCTTCATTCGATCCCTGCGAAACCCTACATTTCAGCAGGATAATGCACGAATGTATGTTTCAGGTCCTGTACGGGCCTTTCTGCATACAGAAAATGTTCGACTGCTGCCCTGGCCAGCACATTCTCCAGATCTCTCACCAATTGAAAACGTCTGGTCAATGGTGGCCGAGCAACTGGCTTGTCACAATACGCCAGTCACTACTCTTGATGAACTGTGGTATCGTGTTGAAGCTGCATGGACAGCTGTACCTGTACACGACATCCAAGCTCTGTTTAACTCAATGCCCTGGCGTATCAAGGCCGCTATTACGGCCAGAGGCGGTTGTTCTGGGTCAGTTCTAGTATAACATATTTGTCCAATGAATACCCGTTTATCATCTGCATTTCTTCTTGGTGTAGCAATTTTAATGGCCAGTAGTGTACATCAGTGCAACCGGCAGACTTGGCAACCGTCTGCATTTACTCGTAGTGGGTGGTTATAATTGAAGTGCAAATACAGAGGTCAGCTGTTGGCTGTAATTATCGTATGGCAAAAAAAAAATGGCTCTGAGCACTATGTTACTTAACTTCTAAGGTCATCAGTCCCCTAGAACTTAGAACTACTTAAATCTAACTAACCTAAGGACATCACACACATCCATGCCTGAGGCAGGATTCGAACCTGCGACCGTAGCAGCCACGCGGTTCCAAACTGTAGCGCCTACAACCGCTCGGCCACCCCGGCCGGCTATCGTATGGCAGCGCAACTTGGTTGTCAGGGAAAAAAATCGTTTCAATTTTAGCCACAAGGTGAAAATCTGGCGCTTTACATCATCTCATCGACGACTCCTATGCTTATGTTAAACAAATTGTGTAAGTGACTGTTAATAATAAAATCGACATTATGACTTTTTCACTTTATTGACCTCTTCTGCCGACGTGCCGTTCCTAGGACATTACGTATGGAAACATTTCTATTCGTCTTTCTTGCATTCACAACGCCAGATATGCACCTGCTGGCCGAAAGTGGAAGTAATTTTTTTCATCGTAAATTGATTCTGCATTAACGCATTAGGACATCCAGCCAGTTTCGCGGCCATACGACAATTACAGCCCGCTCTGTATCTCCGCGACTAGCTGAACTTAAATTAAACACCCTCCCTCCGTTCTCCTCCCCCCCCCCCCCCCCCTCCCCGATGTGTTCAAGCACGCATTTGTCGCGGTATTTGCAACCCCTGTAGCTAGTTCCGTTCAGATGTTACACTTTCAAATGCTGCAGGAGTCAGAAGCACAATATATGTCACATAATGACATGATTATTAGAAAGATGCCCCAGAATAGCTGCTTATAGTAACTAATCTTAATTCATGACAGACTTTTTCGGCATTTATCGCCATTGTCAAGTACCTGCGAACACAGTTTTCGTAAGACAGTGTATAAATATGAATGTCATTTATACTAAAGTAATAGTTTTTACATTGGCCAATCAGGAAGAAATTTTAACGTCATATGTAAAAGAAAAGATAACATTTGAAAAATCAAATCCACACTGCTAATACCATAAAAAAAACAAAAAAATTGCAAATCTTGCACAGAATACCAAAAGGTCTTGAAGTGAACATTCTTGAAGAATTAAAAATCTATGTACACACAAAAAAATGGTCACAAGAAATATTACATCTATATCTATGTGATTACTCTCCTATTCACAGTAAAGTCCCTGGCAGAAGGTTCAATGAACCACCTTCAAGCTGAACGTTTTCGCAATCGGAGTAGAAAACTGGTGATTGAAATTTCATGAGAAGATCCCGTCGCAACGAAAAACGCCTTTGTTTTAATAATTGCCACTCCAATTCACGTATCATGCCTGTGGTACTATCTCCCCTATTTCGTGTTAATACAAAACGAGCTGCCCTTCTTTGAACTTTTTCGATGTTATCTGCCAGTCCCACCTGATGCGGATCCCACATCCCACATCAATACTCCAGAATAGGGCGGACACGCATGGTGTAAGCAGTCTCTTTAGTAGATCTGTTGCACCTTTTAAGTGTTCTGCCAATGAATTGCAGTCTTTGGTTTACTCTACCCACAACATTATCTATGTGGTCGTTCCAATTCAGGTTATTTGTAATTGTAATCCCTAAGTATTGAGCGGATTTCTTTTTGTATTCATCTGAACAACTTCACGCATTTCTTTTTTCAGGGTCCATTGTCACTATTCGCGCCATACGGATATCTTATCTAAATCATATAGCAATTCGTTTCGGTCATCTGATGACTTTACAAGATGGTAAATGACAGCATTATCTACAAACAGATTGTCTCCTATGACGTTAATATAAATGAGGAATAATAGGCCTATAACTCTTCCTTGGGGAACGACGTATATTTCTTCTGTTTTGCTCGATGAATTTCCGTCAATTACTACGAACTGTGACTTTTCTGACAGGAAATCACGAATCCAGTCACACAACTGAGGCGACATTCCATAGGCACGCAGTTTGATTACAAGACGCTTGTGAGGAACGGTGTCGAAAGCCTTTTGGAAATCTAAAAATATGGAATCAATATGACATCCCCTGTCGATAGCACTCATTACTTCATGAGTATAAAGAGCTAGCTGTGTTTCACAAGACGATATTTTCTGAATCTGTGCTATGTGTCAATAAATAGTCTTCTTTGAGGTAATTCATAATGTTGGAACACAGTATATGTTTCAAAACCCTAATGTAAATCGCCGGCCTGGGTGGCCATCGGTTCTAGGCGCTACAGTCTGGAAACGCGCGACCGCTACTGTCGCAGGTTCGAATCCTGCCTCGGGCATGGATGTCTGTGATGTCTATAGGTTAGTTAGGTTTTATTAGTTCTAAGTTGTAGGGGACTTATGACCTTAGAAGTTAAGTCCCATAGTGCTCAGGGCCATTTGAACCACTTTTTGAACCTACTGTAAATCGACGTTAGTGATATGGGTCTGTAATTCAGCGGATTACTCCTACTTCCCTCTTTAGGTACGGATCTTTCTGTGAGCGAGTGGTTGTATATAATTGCTAAATATGGAGCTATTGTATCAGCATACTCTGAAAGGACCGTTGGGTGGCTTGCGGAGTATCAATGTAGATGTAGAAGGAACCGGACTGGCATACAATCTGGACCGAAGGCGTTGCCTTTATTAAGTCATTTAAGTTGCTTTGCTGCACCAAGGATATCTATTTCTATGTTTCTGAGTTTGGCTGTTGTTCTTGTTTTAATTCAGGAATATTTACTTTGTCTTCTTTGGTGAAGGAGTTTCGGAAAACCGTGTTTAGTAACTCTGCTTTAGTGGCACTGTCGTCAGCGACTTCACCATTATCTCGCAGTGAAGGTATTGATTACGTCCTGCCAACGTATACAGATTTTAGACGCAAATAATACTTCAGATACTTTATTTAACTTTTAGAATACGAAAAAGAATAAATCACAAATAACATATGGAACAAACAAAGATAATAGTAACAAAATTTAGTTAATAAAATAACATCGTTGTTGATCTGCGTGGCTAATCTTTGTAAATAAATAACGTCGTTAGAGTAGAACTGTCATACTACTGTCAAAACATAACTAGCGCATTTATCGATTCAAATCACTGATTTATTAGACAGTTCATTAGCGACGTAATGCGGACGTCGCATTATTCTAGACGTGAGTACAATGTAGTCACATTACTACATATAGGTTCCGCCTTTTATGCAAAACCATGTTTCTTCTTGTTGCCCAAACACATGTTTCGGTACCTCTGTACCATCATCAGCGGGTTTTGTTTATAGAGAAATTGTAAAAGGAGATATATTTTAGGTTCAACCGATCTAACAAAATGAGACCTAAGACACAAAAAACTATCTTTAGGCCTCGTTTTCTTAGACCAGTTATAACGTAAAATATGTTCACTTTTACCGTTTTTCAATAAACAAATCCCACTGATGATGGTACAGAGGTACCGAAACATGTGTTTGGGCAACAAGAAAAACATTGCTTTGCATAAAAGGCGGAACCCATATCCAGTAACTTCGACTGGAAACACGGAACAAATACGAGCGCTGCAGTTCCGAAAGATGAATAGTCACTTTAATATAAATGACATTCACATTTGTGTAGATTTTCACCAACATTATATTCGAAGGTACTTGACAATGACGATAACAGTCGAAACAGTCTGTCGTTAACAGACATTATTAAAGGCAGCAATTCTGGTGCATCTTTCGGGTCAATTCTTGTGTCAGATACCACCCGTCGGCTTTGACTACTGACGTAATGTGTGATGTGTGATGTTATTTTGTTTGTGCCGCAGATTGCTGTCGATGAACGTTAAATGATTTCTCTGGATTTCCACGTTTCGCTCGTATATTAAAAATTCGATGTAGATTGTTTTGTTTTCATCTCGTAATTTGTTTTCGGCATCTTTTGTTAATGAAAGTAGTCGTGATTTATAAGAAGTCGTGATTTATAAGGTCTTCATTTCTGACGCTGTTCGTTATGGATGAGTCAGTTGTTTTTACTGCGAAAATTCTGATTCAGAAAATGAGTGACCGTAAATCGACTATAAAATTTTTGCAATCATTGGGCGTCATTGCTGAATTTTTCAAGTTCAGGTCTGTGGAAATTACATTGTTTTGACTAAGGTTGCATCATCACGAACTTCCAACGAATTCACGTGGTTGGTACAGAAAAAATAACATATGGAGATCCATACGCAGGGGGACGTGGTTCGAAAGATCGAGGCTGATTGGTTGGTTGTTTGGGGAAGGAGACCAGACAACGTGATCATCGGTCTCATCGAATTAGGAAAGGATGGGGATGGAAGTCGGCCGTGCCCTTTCAGAGGAACCATCCCGGGATTTGCCTGGAGTGGTTTAGGGAAATCACGGAAAACCTAAATCAGGATGTCTGGACGCGGGATTGAACCGTCATCCTCCCGAATGCGAGTCCAGTGTCTAACCACTGCGCCACCTCGCTCGGTGGATCGAGGCTGAATTTAGAAGTAATTGTCATGCTAACCTACTATTTTTGCTATGAATATTCTTGAAAATCTGCCATGCACGAAGCGGGGGTTTCGTGAGGCAATGTAGTCGGCTGGTTCTCGTTTTTTACAGAAGTCTGCGGGGAATTTATGAAGTATAGGGGTCACTGGGGGGGGGGGGGGGGGCAGGGGTTATAGTTGAAGTAGATGAGTCACATTTTGGAAAGAGAAAGTACGAAAGGGGGCACGAGGTGGTTGGGCTTTGGGTTTTGGAGTAGTAGTTTCTGGAGGAGATTGTGCTGATGTTGTATTTAGGGTTGTACCAAATCGGACAAAGGAAGTCTTGACATCTTTAATAGAAGGATATGTGGAAGAAGGTTCTGTAGTCATGTCGCATGGGTTTGCTTCGTACATGGGATTGGGTGAAAGGCGTTATCATCATTCGGTCGTGAATCACAATATTCAGTTTAAAGATTATAAGATGGGGGCGTGTACTAATACTATCGAGGGGTATGGGGGGGTGGGGGGGCTGTAAAATCTGTTGTCCAGCGGGGAAAGAGTATTCCTAAAGGTTATTGTTTATTTCTTGCATTTATGGAAGTAGTTAGCAAAATGTACAAGACTAGTTTTGTTAGTTAGGTGCTGGTGGGTCTGATACTTTTCTTCTTGTTTTACGTTGCGTTTTTTTATGTTACTGTATTGTGGCAGTGCTACTTTTTTGGTTTCTCTGGAGGGAGGTTATTCTGTCGTTTTAATATTTTCTGGTTACAATGGTGGACTGAGGGGGTATTGCTGTGTCTTTGCCGGAGGGTTTATGTTATTGACTCGTAGTTTCATTTTATTTACTATTTTAAAATTTTACGTCTGACTGAGGGCGGGTGGTAGGGAAAAACTAATTTGGGTGGTGCCTCTTTCGTGCCTGGCAGTTTGTGTTTCTTATTATTTTTTTCATTAGTTATTCTGGATTTTGCTTCTTTCGTTACAGTTTGACCTTCTAACGTTCTTATTTCTTGTTATGTCCTTATTTCGTTGTTGTCGGCTTCGATCTTTGACTCCATTGGAAGTTCGTATGCGGTAAGTTTCTTTTTATGTAGCCACTTTTATGTTTTCCTTTTCGATGTTTCTCCTGCACTTCTCTTATTTTTACTGTCAGTCCTGGTGTATCGATTTTACTGAGTGTTATTTGGAGCTACTGTAGCTGGCGTGACTTTCGTGTGTTATAGCTATCGGTTTTGTCATTTTTGTGTTTTATTTTTTTACTTGTGCAGTAATGTGTGTAAAGATTTTCATTTTTTTAAAGTGTAGTTGTATTCTATAGTTCACTAACAAGGTCATTTTTTAAGCACGTTTCTGATGTGGTATAAGATTTTTGCTTAACAAATAGTAATATTGGAATCGGTAACAAGGAATGACCTACATAGGTTGCTTCTAGTTACCGATTCCAACTATTCGACGGTTCATTATTTAGATCGTTTTTGCAGTACGTGTGAAAAATATAATATAATATATGCACTCGTAATTGCTTTCTTATTATTTATTTCAGTCATCTTCAACACGTTTAGATGAAATTCGCGCGCAAATAACAGTCGCGTTATATGTATTATTTTATGGCACGCTACATTCGTTTGTTTAAGGGTATGATCCGTTCCCATGGAGGTAGAATAAGGGGAGATGCCGCTAGAGACTTAGCTGCACGTTGTTTTGAAGCCAGTGGGCGGGGCCTGCCACCATCTTGGATCCCCCAAAACATTAGGAGACGAGTGTTTACAATTCCTTCTTGTTCGTTATTTCTGTCGTGTGCACGCAATATTTATTTTATGTAGTAAATGTTACACTGTTTTAGTGAACGACACAGCATACGGAACGCAACTTCAACCGTTTTCCTGGTCTAAAATGCGTGTTCGATACAGTAATACGACACCAAAATATGAAGCTTCTGGCCTCAGTACTGTAATTCCTTTTTGTTTATACACTTCGAATAACCGAGAAGAGAAGTATGTGCTATGAAAAGCGTGCTTTCGTAATCCATTTCTATTCACTTTCATTGTGTCTGTGTCGATAATTGATAAAGCCAGAACTCCAAAAGCAGTGATTGATAGTTTAGAGCCACCGATTTGTATTCGTTGCATTTTCAAGTCAAATGCAAATTTTAAATGTTCAAGTTTGCAAGAAACTTGCCTTATTTCCTTTGGTGTCCCATGGATGTATGCAGGGATGATGTAAACAAGCCAGCTGTCATGTCAACAAAGTGAAAGGTTAAATTACGAAGGAAAAGAACGGAATTTAAGATTTTCAGGCCCATTTTAGTTTACACATCTGCTTTGTTTTTAAATTGTACCTACCAAGTGACATTCAGTGTGGCAAATAACAGCAATTTACAGGGTAACACGACAGCGCAGTGATTAATGTAATGGTCTAATTAGCCTGGACTTAGATAGGGAACTTTGCTTTAACAAATATGTAACACCTTAAGTACTCGTAATATAACCACTGTAACATGTGTTCCACAGAGTTTACTGAAGATTTAATTAACTACATGAAGTTACACTACTTTTATATTAAATTATCGCATTTTAAAACATTAGTCCCCATTTCCAGGATATTTCTTGCCAGGACTTTTCAGTTACTTGGGAATAACCAAACAATGAAAACCAAGTGTAATGCTCACCTCCAGAGAGTTCTTGGCATTGGACTCATAGGAAATCTAAAGTCAAATCACAGAAATAAAACCATACTGTAGAACTTTACAGTGCATCAGAATTTCAAGTATATATAGGAAAATAGTGCTTAAATAAATCCACTTACGAATGAAATGGGATTTGTTTAAACTTTAGACTACAATCAGAACGATTCGTACAACAGTAAGCGACGCAAGCCGGCATTTTTCATCAAAACACTTCACGGCTACAGGCAATCAAACTACCAGAAGCGAATGTTTTGGGGTAGCTAACATGGCGGATCTTGACTTCGGTCGGCTTCAAGTTTGTGACGTCATGACAACTCCTCCTATTTTTACCTCTATGTCCGTTCCACTCATAGATTGTCCATTGCAGCATCTTTGCCTTACGTATGACGTCATTGGTCAAAGTCGACGGGTGGTATCGGTCACTAGAATTTATCCCATCTTTCTAATAATTAATTTCGTAGTTGATACCTGGATCAGAATTGACTCTAGAGTAAATACCAGTAGCTGATTAACTCGCGAATCATTGACGTCCGCCATCGACCTTTGAGCGTCTAAAGGAAAGAGTAGCGAGGTTAAAAGCCCCACTTGACTCACCGGGCGGGAAGTTTTCAGGCCAGGCAAGGAGCTCCCTGTAGAGCATAACCAGCACCACGACCAGCGCTGCCACCAGGAACAACGTCAGCATGGCTCCTAGCGCGGACCGAAACTGCGTCCGTACACACAGCTGTTTTCGGCTTTCCCCTTAGACGCAGCCGCTAATGCCTGTTTAATGGGCAGGGAACGGCACAAAACAGGTGCTCGTGGCAGCTCGTAATGATAGTCAGTCATCCGGACTGGGTGCACCTCATACGCTAGAAACAGAACGTCCGCATCGTGAGGTGGTTTAAGGGAAGTCATAGGCTTACCTCGGCGAACTGACATGCTTCACAGTTGCTAAGGAACAGACACACTGTTGGACAGGAAACACAGCATGAAACACAGCACACACGTTAAAGAGATGAAGCGGTGGATTTATAGCGAAAGATGGAGCAGACTGCACCGCAGGGGGAAGCAGGACAACAGACATAAATAGTGTTAATGATTTGCACAGGTCAAACTCCCAACATAATGGGCGATATCGGACTCTCGGTGAGGAATAGGCCCCCGTCGGGCACTACTACACATTATTCACACTGGCTACCAGACTCTTTATCTACATGGTTACTCTGCAATTCACACTTAAGTGTCTGGCAGATGGTTCATCGAACCATTTTCATACTACTTCTCTACCATTCCACTCTCGAATAGCGCGTGGGAAAAAGAAACACACAAATCTTTCCGTCCGAGCTCAGATTTATCTTATTTTATTATGATGATCATTCCTCCATAAGTAGGTGGGTGTCCACAAAATATTTTCGCATTCGAAAGAGAAAGTTTGAAATTTCATAAATAGATCTCGCCGCAAGGGAAAGCGCCTTTATTTCAGTGGCTGCCATCCCAACTCGAGCACCATATCAGTGACACTCTCACCCGTATTACGCGAAAACACGAAACCAGGTGCCCTTCTTTGCACTTTTTCGATGTCCTCCGTCAATCCTACCTGGTAAGGATCCCACACTGTGCAGCAATATTCCAGAAGAGGACGGACAAGTGTAATGTAGGCTGTTTCTTTAGTGGGTTTCTCGCATCTTCTAAGTGTTCTGCCAACAATGCGCAATCTTTGTTTCGCCTTCCCCACAATATTATCCATGTGGTCTTTCCAATTTAAGTTGTCCGTAACTGCAATTCCTAGGTATTTAGTCGAATTGTCAGCCCTTACATTTGTGCGATTAATCTTATACCCAAAATTTATCGGATCTCTTTTAGTACCCATGTGGATGGCCTCGCACTTTTTTTTGTTTAGTGCCAATTGCCACTTTTCGAACCATACAGAAAATCTCTCTTGATCATTTTGCAATTGGAACTGATCGTCTGATGATTTTAGTAGACGGTAAATCACAGCGTCATCTGCAAACAACGTCTCTGTGGCACAATGTCCCAGTCCTCTCTCAAGGCGATATTCAGTTCCTCCCCGGTTCTAAGAGCGGGTGTTCGTTGAGAAACATGTCTGCCAAGAACATCCCAGGCATGCCCTGTAGAGTTCGGTCCAGGGAGAACGCAGGCAATTTTACACTACTCGCCATTAAAATTGGACAAATATACTAGAACTGACATGTGATTACGTTTTCACACAATTTGGGTGCATAGATCCTGAGAAATCAGTACCCAGAACAACCACCTCTGGCGGTAATAACGGCCTTGATACGCCTGGGCATTGAGTCAAACAGAGCTTGGATGGCGTGTACAGGTACAGCTGCCCATGCAGCTTCAACACGATGCCACAGTTCATGAAGAGTAGTGACTGGCGTATTGTGACGAGCCAGTTCCTCGGCCACCATTGACCAGATGTTTTTAATTGGTGAGAGATCTGGAGAATGTGCTGGCCAGGGCAGCAGTCGAACATTTTATGTATCCAGAAAGACCCGTACAGGACCTGCAACATGCAGTCCTGCATTATCCTACTGAAATTTAGCGTTTCGCAGTAATCGAATGGAGGGTAGAGCCACGGGTCGTAACACATCTGAAATGTAACGTCCACTGTTCAAAGTGTCGTCAATGGGAACAAAAGGTGACCGAGACATGTAAACAATGGCATCCCATACCATCACGCCGGGTTATACGCCAGTATGGCGATGACGAATACATGCTTCCAATGTGCGTTCACCGCGATGTCGCCAAACACGGATGCGACCATCACGATGCTGTAAACAGAACCTGGATTCATCCGAAAAAATGACGTTTTGTTATTCGTGCACCCAGGTTCGTCTTTGAGTACACCGTCGCACGCGCTCTTGTGTGTGATGCAGCGTCAAGGGTAACCGCAGCCATGGTCTCCGAGCTGATAGTCCATGCTGCTGCAAACGTCGTTGAACTGTTCATGCAGATAGTTATTGTCTTGCAAACGTCCCCATCTGTTGACTCAGGGATCGAGACGTGGGTGCACGATCCGTTACAGCCATGCGCAATAAGATGCCTGTCATCTCAAACTGCTTGTGATACGAGGCCGTTGGGGTCCAGCACGGCGTTCCGTATTACCCTCCTGAACCAACCGATCCCATATTCTGGTCATTGGATCTCGACCAACGCGAGCAGCAATGTCACGATACGATAAACCGCAATCGCGATAGGCTACAATCCGACCTTTATCATAGTCGGAAACGTGATGGTACGCATTTCTCCTCCTTACACGAGGCATGACATCGTTTCACCAGGCAACGCCGGTCAACTGCTGTTTGTGTATGAGAAATCGGTTGGAAACTTTCGTCATGTTAGCATGTTGTAGGTGTCGCCACCGGCGCCAACCTTGTGTGAATGCCCTGAAAAGCTAATCATTTGCATATCACAGCATCTTCTTCCTGTCGGTTAAATTTCGCGTCCGTATCACGTCATCTTCGTGGTGTAGCAATTTTAGTGGCCAGTAGTGTACTTCGCAAGCACATAGCGAAGGTACCTTGTATGCTAGTCATTCCATTTACATTTGCAGTTGCAAGTACAGTGAGGAAAAACATTGGTCTATACGCTTCTGTACGAGCCCCGATTTCTCTTATCTTTTCTCTTTCTTAGCAATTATATACAACCGTTCACTTGACGAAAGGTCTGTTCCTAAAGACTGGAAAGTAGCACAGGTACGCCAATATTCACGAAAGGAAATACGAGTAACCCACTGAATTACAGACCCATTTCACTGACCTCAATTTGCAGTAGGGTTTTGGAGCATATACTGTACTCGAACATTATGAATCACCTTAAAGAAAATGACTTATTGATACATAACCAACACGGATTCAGAAAATATCGTTCTTGTGCAACGAATTTCCATGACGTAATGAGTGCTGTCGACAAGGGACCTCAGATCGATTCCATATTCCTAGATTTCCAGAAGTCTTTTCATACCGTTCCTCACAAGTGACTATTAATCAAATTGCGTGCATATTGAGTATCCCCTCAGTTGTGTGACTGGATTCGTGATTTCCTCTCAGAGGACACAGTTCGAAGTAATCTAAATGATCGAGTAGAACTGAACTTATATCTGGCGTTCCGCAAGGTAGTGTCATAGGCGCTCTGCTGTTCCTGATTTACATAGATGATCTAGGTGATAATCTGAGCAGCCCCCTTAGATTGTTTGCAGTTGATGCTGTAATTTACCGTATAGTAAAATCATCATACGATCAATTCCAATTACAAAATGATCTACAGAGAATTTCTGTATGATGCGAAAAGTGGCAACTGGCACTAAACGAAGAAAATTGCGAGGTCATCCAATTGGGTACTAAAAGAAATCCGATAAATTTTGGGTATATGATAAATTGCACAAATCTAAGGGCTCTCAATAACATGTATTACAACTACGAGCAACTTAAATTGGAAAGACCACATAGATAATATTGTGAGGAAGGCGAAACAAAGACTGCACTTTGTTGGCACAACACTTAGAAGATGCGACAAACCCACTAAAGAGACAGCCTGCGTTACTCTTGTCCCTCCTCTGCTGGAATATTGCTGCGCGGTGTGGGATCCTTACCAGGTAGGATTGACGGAGGACATCTAAATAGTGCAAAGAAGGGCGGCTTGTTTCGTGTTGTCGCGCAATAAGGGTGAGAGTGTCACTGGTATGATACGCGAGTTGGGGTGGCAGTCACTGAAACAAAGGCGGTTTTATTTGCGGCGAGATCTATTTACGAAATTTCAATCACCAACTTTCTCTACCGAATGCGAAAATACTTTGTTGACACCTACCTACATAGGGAGAAATGATCATCGTAGTAAAATAAAAGAAATCTGAACTCGAACCGAAAGATTTAGGTGTTCCTTTTTCTCACGCGCCATTCGAGAGTGGAATGGTAGAGAAGCTGCTGAGGTCATCAGTCCCTAGGCGTACACACTACTTAACCTAACTTAACCTAACTTACGCTAAGGACAACACACATACCCATGCCGGAGGGAGGTCTCGAACCTCCAAGGGGGGGGGGGGGGGGGAGGGAGCCGCGCGAACCGTAGCAAGGCGCCCAAGACCGCGCGGCTACCCCGCGCGGCCCTCAAGAATGGGTTGCATTAGAGATATGTACGCAGTCTCTTGGACAAATGAGCTACGTTCTCCTAAAATTCTCCCAATAAATCGAACCCTACCACCCACCTTCGAAACTACTGCCTTTACACGCTCGGTCCATTCCATATTACTTTGCAATGTTACGCCTAGATACACTCCTGGAAATGGAAAAAAGAACACATTGACACCGGTGTGTCAGACCCACCATACTTGCTCCGGACACTGCGAGAGGGCTGTACAAGCAATGATCACACGCACGGCACAGCGGACACACCAGGAACCGCGGTGTTGGCCGTCGAATGGCGCTAGCTGCGCAGCATTTGTGCACCGCCGCCGTCAGTGTCAGCCAGTTTGCCGTGGCATACGGAGCTCCATCGCAGTCTTTAACACTGGCAGCATGCCGCGACAGCGTGGACGTGAACCGTATGTGCAGTTGACGGACTTTGAGCGAGGGCGTATAGTGGGCATGCGGGAGGCCGGGTGGACGTACCGCCGAATTGCTCAACACGTGGGGCGTGAGGTCTCCACAGTACATCGATGTTGTCGCCAGTGGTCGGCGGAAGGTGCACGTCCCCGTCGATCTGGGACCGGACCGCAGCGACGCACGGATGCGCGCCAAGACCGTAGGATCCTACGCAGTGCCGTAGGGGACCGCACCGCCACTTCCCAGCAAATTAGGGACACTGTTGCTCCTGGGGTATCGGCGAGGACCATTCGCAACCGTCTCCATGAAGCTGGGCTACGGTCCCGCACACCGTTAGGCCGTCTTCCGCTCACGCCCCAACATCGTGCAGCCCGCCTCCAGTGATGTCGCGACAGGCTGCACTGAATAGTGCACGGTACATCCAAACCGTCATCGAACCCATCGTTCTACCATTCCTAGACCGGCAAGGGAACTTACTGTTCCAACAGGACAATGCACGTCCGCATGTATCCCGTGCCACCCAACGTGCTCTAGAAGGTGTAAGTCAAGTACCCTGGCCAGCAAGATCTCCGGATCTGTCCCCCATTGAGCATGTTTGGGACTGGATGAAGCGTCGTCTCACGCGGTCTGCACGTCCAGCACGAACGCTGGTCCAACTGAGGCGCCAGGTGGAAATGGCATGGCAAGCCGTTCCACAGGACTACATCCAGCATCTCTACGATCGTCTCCATGGGAGAATAGCAGCCTGCATTGCTGCGAAAGGTTGATATACACTGTACTAGTGCCGACATTGTGCATGCTCTGTTACCTGTGTCTATATGCCTGTGGTTCTGTCAGTGTGATAATGTGATGTATCTGACCCCAGGAATGTGTCAATAAAGTTTCCCCTTCCTGGGACAATGAATTCACGGTGTTCTTATTTCAATTTCCAGGAGTGTATTTCATCGAAGTGAGTGTGTCAGTCTTCACGCTACAAAATGTATTCGAACACTGCAGGATACTTTTCCCTATACATCTTAACTGACTTACATCTTTCCGCATTTAGACACAGCTGGCAGTTTCACCACACTACCCAATTTATCCTGTAGCTTCCTACAGTCATTAGACTATGACACTTTGCCGTACACAACAGCGCCATCAGGAAACAGATTGCCGCTCAACCTGTTCATCAGATGATTTATGTATATAGAGGATATAAGCGGTCCTGTGAGACCTCCCTGGGACGCATCTGATGATCACTCACAGTCGAGGACAACGTAGTGGGTTCTATTACTTAAGAAATCTTCGAGTCACTCACATAGCTAGGAACCTATTCCGTATGCTCGTACCTTCGTTAAGAGTCTGCAGTGAGGCTCCGTATCAAACGTCTTCCGGAAATCTAGTAGTGGGAAATCTACCTGCTCTCCTTCATCCACGGTTCGCTGGATGCCATTTGAGAGAAGGGCAAGCTGAGTTTCGTAAGCGGAATGGCTTCTGAACCCGTGCTGATCTGGAGACAAAAGCTTTCCTCTCTCAGGGAAATTTATTGTTTTCAGACCGAGAATACGTCCAGGAATTCCGCACGAGTTATTGGTCTGTGATTTACCCTTCTTGTATACGGTAGTCGCCTGCACTTCTTTCTGTCACTTGGGACTTTGCGTCGAGCGAGAGATTCGCGATAAATGCCAGCTAAGGAAGGGGTCATTGCCGAAGAATAATCACTGTAAAACAGAACTGAGATTCCATCCAGGCCAGGCGACTTACGTGTTTTCAACTCTTTGAACTGCTTTTCAGCTGAGCGACATTTCAGTGTCTACCATACGAGAGTTTGCGCAATAGTCGAACGATGGTACGTCTGTACGATCCTTCATCTACTACATCTACATTTATACTCCGCAAGCCACCCAACGGTGTGTGGCGGAGGGCACTTTACGTGCCACTGCATTACCTCCCTTTCTTGTTCCAGTCGCGAATGGTTCGCGGAAGAACGACTGCCGGAAAGCCTCGGTGCGCGCTCGAATCTAATTTTACATTCGTGATTTCCTCGGGAGGTATAAGTAGGGGGAAGCAATATATTCGATACCTCATCCAGAAACGCACCCTCTCGAAACCTGGCGAGCAAGCTACACCGCGATGCAGAGCGCCTCTCTTGCAGAGTCTGCCACTTGAGTTTGTTAAACATCTCCGTAACGCTATCACGCTTGCCAAATAACCCTGTGACGAAACGCGCCGCTCTTCTTTGGATCTTCTCTATCTCCTCCGTCAAACCGATCTGGTACGGATCCCACACTGATGAGCAATACTCAAGTATAGGTCGAACGAGTGTTTTGTAAGCCACCTCCTTTGTTGATGGACTACATTTTCTAAGCACTCTCCCAATGAATCTCAACCTGGTACCCGCCTTACCAACAATTATTTTTATATGATCATTCCACTTCAAATCGTTCCGTACGCATACTCCCAGATATTTTACAGAACTAACTGCTACCAGTGTTCGTTCCGCTATCATATAATCATACAATAAAGGATCCTTCTTTCTATGTATTCGCAGTACATTACATTTGTCTATGTTAAGGGTCGGTTGCCACTCCCTGCACCAAGTGCCTATCCGCTGCAGATATTCCTGCATTTCGCTGCAATTTTCTAATGCTTCAACTTCTCTCTATACTACAGCATCATCCGCCAAAAGCCGCATGGAACTTCCGACACTATCTACTAGGTCATTTATACATACTGTGGAAAGCAATCGTCCCTTAACACTCCCCTGTGGCACGCCAGAGGTTACTTTAACGTCTGTAGACGTCTCTCCTTTGAGAACAACATGCTGTGTTCTGTTTGCTAAAAACTCTTCAATCCAGCCACACAGCTGGTCTGATATTCCGTAGGCTCTTACTTTGCTTATCAGAAGATATTGCGGAACTGTATCGAACGCCTTCCGGAAGTCAAGGGAAATTGCATCTACCTGGTAGCCTGTATCTAATATTTTCTGGGTCTCATGAACAAATAAAGCGAGTTGGGTCTCATACGATCGCTGTTTCCGGGATCCATGTTGATTCCTACAGAGTAGATTCTGGGTTTCCAAAAACGACATCATACGCGAGCAAAAAACATGTTCTAAAATTCCACAACAGATCGATGTCAGAGATATAAGCCTATAGTTTTGCGCATCTGCTCGACGACCCTTCTTGAAAACTGGACCTACCTGTGCTCTTTTCCAATCATTTGGAACCTCCCGTTCCTCTAGAGACTTGCGGTACACGGCTGTTAGACGGGGGGCAAGTTCTTTCGCGTACTCTGTGTAGAATCGAATTGGTGTCCCGTCAGGTCTAGTGGACTCTCCTCTGTTGAGTGATATGAGTTACTTTTCTATTTCTTTGACACTTATCTCGATGTCCTGCAGGAAGTACCTTGCGCAACTTTCTTATGCAGAGTCTACACAGATGTCGAAACATGTTGGTTCGAGCTATGTGTGGTGACAGTAGGAACTTACTTTACACGGCACGTTCTCCGTATGTTCGACATCTCTGCTCCTTGCAGGTCCGTGGTAGCACGAAACTCGCATGTGAGCGAGCCCATCTGCTTCTGGGGCGCGGATGCGCACCAAGTGCTAATCGCAGATCGCTTGCGCAAACTGGAGAGTCGCGCGCAAATGTTTAAACAGCGGACGGCGGAATCGAGTAATTCGTTTCTCGGTCGCGGGCGGCGCCAGCGTCGCTATAAATCGGCATTAGGCGCGACGTATGCAGTGTCCGGGGCGAAAGGCGCATTAGCGGGATTCCAGCGCCCGCTCTGTTTGCACCTATTCCGGGCTATCATCGGCTTTCGCTGCAAAGCTGGCGCTGGAAACAGCGCAAAAATAAATACACGATGAAATGCTCGCATATTTATCACTGTTTGTGGATGTTATTAACAACAATTTATTACAAAAACAAGCAACGAAGGCAGCAAAGAAAACGTGCAACATTTGGCCTAATTGTGCAACGGAAACCGTGAAACTTAATTTTGCCTATATCGGAAAATAACAATTAAGTGCCTGGCAGTGGGTTCGTGGAAACATTTTCAAGCTATTTTTCTACCGTTCCATTCTCACACAACACGCGGGGAAACCGAACACTCAAAACTTTCTGTGCGTTCTCTGACTTATTTTATTATTAAGAGCATTTCTCCTTATGTAGGTGGACGTCAACAAACGTTTTCGCATTCAGAGGAGAAAATGGTATTTCAAATTTCGAGAAAAGCCAAGCGTAAAACGCCTTTGTTTTAATGACTGCCGACCGAACTCGCGCATCATATCCGATACGCTCTGTGACCTATTTCGCGATAACACAAAACGCGCTGCCCTTATTTGAACTTTTTCGATGTCCTTCGTCAGTCCTATCTGTTGCGGATCCCCTATAGCACAGCAATATTCCAGAAGAGGGCATATTAGCATGTTGTAGGGCAGTCCCTTTAGCAGACGTGTTGCATCTTCTAAGTGTTCTGCCAATAAAACGCAGTCTTTGGTTTGCTTTCCCCACAATATTATATGTGTGATAGTTCCATTTTAAGTTAAAAAATGTCCAAATGTGTGTGAAATCTTATGGGACTTAACTGCTAAGGTCATCAGCCCCTAAGCTTACACACAACTTAAATTATCCTAAGGACAAACACACACACCCGCCCGAGGGAGGCCTCGAACCTCCGCCGGTACCAGCCGCACAGTCCATGACTGTAGCGCCTAAGACCGTTCGGCTAATCCCGCGCGGCCATTTTAAGTTAGTCGAAATCGTAATGGCTTAGTATTTAGTTGAATTGACGGCCTTCATATTTGTGTGATTTATCGTGCAATCGAAATCTAGCGGATTCCTTTTAGTGGTGGTGGGTGGTGGTTAGTGTTTAACGTCCCGTCGACAACGAGGTCATTAGAGACGGAGCGCAAGCTCGGGTTAGGGAAGGATGGGGAAGGAAATCGGCCGTGCCCTTTCAAAGGAACCATCTCGATTCCTTTTAGTACTCATGTAGATGACCTTACACTATTCATTATTTGGGCTCAATAGCCGTTATCGTACCACAGTGATATCTTGCCTAAATCATTTTGATCTTCTGGTTACTTTACTAGAAGGCAAATGACCGCATTATCTGCAAGCATATCTGCTCGGATTGTCTCCTAAATCGTTTATATAGATTTCCTCGAGGGTCGCCAGATCTCACTTCTGTTTTATTCGATGACTCTCCATTAGCTGGTGCGAACTGTGACCTTTCTGACAGAAAATCACGAATTCAGCGCACGCAATTCGATTACAGGTCGCTTGTGAGTAGTGGTGTCAAAAGCCTTCTGAAAATCTAGAAATATGGAGGCAATTTGAGATCCCCTGACGTCGATAGCACGCATTTCTTCGTGAGATTGAAGAAAAAAAATGGCTCTAAGTACTATAGGACTTAACATCTGAGGTCATCAGCCCCCCAGAACTTAGAACTACTTAAACCTAACTAACCTAAGGACATCACACACATCCATGCCCGAGGCAGGATTCGAACCTGCGACCGCAGCAGCAGCGCGGTTCCGGACGGAAACTCCTAGAAGCGCTCGGCCACAGCGGCCGGCAAGAATGAAGAGGTAGTTGTGTTTCACAAGAACGACATTTTCTGAATCCGTGCTGACTATTTGTCAGTAAATCGTTTCCTTCAAGGTAATTCACGACTTCCATATGTTCCAAACTTCTACTGAAAATCGACGTGATTGATATTGGTCTTTAATTCAACGGGTTGTATTATGAACAGCGGAAAAAATGCTCTTGTTGAAGCACAAAAATGACAGAAACGCCCCTCCCTAAAAGAAACTGACAGAAAACCGGGAACACAGCTGCTTCAATCCTGATTATGCCTTTCATCGTCGTTTGGAAACTGCAGATGGACTCCATGTGGCCGAACACAAACATTTCCAGCTCATGATCAGTTCAGTTGGACTAGAGTACCCATTGTCGGTAGCTGAATGGTCAGCGTGAGGGATGGTCACACCTCTGGGCTGGGGTTCGATTCCCGGCTGGGTCGGGGAATTTCTCCGCCCAGCGACTGGGTGTTGTGCTGTCCTCATCATCATTCTATCATCCCCATCGACTGCAGGTCGCCGAAGTGGCGTCAACTTGAAAGACCGGCACTCGGCGAACTGTCTGCGCGACTGGTGGCCCTAGCCATACGAATAAATAAAAACCCAGTCCATTCCATGTAAACACAGCACACACCGTTATGGACCGACTACCAGATTGCACAGGGCCTGTCGATAACTTGGGTCCATTGCTTCGTGGGGTCTGTGCCACACTTGAACACTACCATCGGCTCTTACCAACTGAAATCGGTACTCATCTGGCCAGGCCACGGTTTTCCAGTCGAGACCAACCGGTATGGTCAACAGCCAAAGAGAGGAGCTACAGGCGATTTCGTGCTGTTAGCAAATGCATTCGCGTCGGTCGTCTGCTATCGTAGTCCATTAAGGCCAGATTTCGCCGCACTGTCCTAACGGATACGTCCGTCCTACGTCCTACATTGATTTCCCGCAATGTTGCATGTCTGTTAGCACTGACAACACTTCGCAAACGTCGCTGCTCTCAGTCGTTAAGTGAATGCCGTTGGCCACTGTGTTGTCCGTGGTGCGAGGTAAAGCCTGAAATTTGGTATTCTCCACACAATCTTGACAGTGTGGATCTCGGAATATGGAACTCCCTAACGATTTCCGAAATGGAATGTCCCATGCATTTAGCTCCAACTACAATTCTGTGTTCAGTCTGTTAATTCCCCTCGTGCCGCCATGTTGTTGTTGTGGTCTTCAGTCCTGAGACTGGTTTGATGCAGCTCTCCATGCTACTCTATCCTGTGCAAGCTTCTTCATCTCCCAGCATCTCCTGCAACCTACATCCTTCTGAATCTGCTTAGTGTATTCATCTCTTCGTCTCCCTCTACGATTTTTACACTCCACGCTGCCCTCCAGTACTAAATTGGTGATCCGTTGATGCCTCAGAACATGTCCTACCAACCGATCCCCTCTTCTAATCAAGTTGTGCCACAAACTCCTCTTCTCCCCAATTCTATTCAATAGCTCCTCATTAGTTATGTTATCTACCCATCTAATCTTCAGCATTCTTCTGTAGCACCACATTTCGAAAGCTTCTATTCTCTTCTTGTCTAAACTATTTACCGTCAATGTTTCATTTCCATACAGGGCTACACTCCATACAAATACTTCCAGAAACGACTTCCTAAATCTATACTCGATGTTAACAAATTTCTCTTCTTCTGAAATGCTTTCCTTGCCATTGCCAGTCTACATTTTATATCCTCCCTACTTCGATCACCATTAGTTATTTTGTTCCCCAAATAGCAAAACTCATTTACTACTTTAAGCGTCTCATATCCTAATCTAATTCCCGCAGCATCACCTGATTTAATTCGACTACATTCCATAATTCTCGTTTTGCTTTTGTTGATGTTTATCTTATATCTTCCTTTCAAGGCCCTCTCCATTCCGTTCAGTTGCTCTTCCATGTCCTTTGCTGTCTCTGACAGAATTACAATGTCATCGGCGAACCTCAATGTTTTTATTTCATCTCCATGGATTTTAATTCCTACTCCAAATATTTGTCCTTGCTCGATATACAGATCGAGGAGAGGCTACAACCCTGTCTCACTCCCTTCCCAACCACTGCTTCCCTTTCATGCCCCTCGACTCTTATAACTGCCACCTGGTTTCTGTACAAATTGTAAATAGCCTTTCGCTCCCTGTATTTTACCCCTGCCACCTTCAGAATTTGAAAGACAGTATTCCAGTCAATATTGTCAAAAGCTTTCTCTAAGTCTACAAATGCTAGAAACGGGCGGCCATAATCAAGTCGAAAACCCTTTCACGTGAATCACTTGAGCACAAATGACAGCTCCGCCTATGCACTGCTCTTTTGCACCTCGTGTACGCGATAATACCGACATCTGTACATGTACATATTGCTACCCCATGTCTTCTGTCACTTCTGTGTATACTAAATAAAACTACCCTAGCATAAAAGGTAAAAAAGAAACATGTACTGTCCCGTACGCGTTATAAGGGTGCGATTTATGCAGAGATAGCCTATGCAATACGCTAGGTAAACGTTGGTGTGCGCTTTCAGAACAAGATCAGCTTGGCTAAGGTACTTAAGCCCTGCCGGCCGCTGTGACCGAGCGGTTCTAGGCGCTTGTTCGCAATCGCCCTGTTGCTACGGTCGCAGGTTCGAATCCTGCCTCGGGCATGGCTGTGTGTGATGTCCTTAGGTTAGCTAGGTTTAAGTAGTTCTAAGTTCTAGGAACTGATGATAAGTCCCATAGTGCTTAGAGCCATTTGAACCATTTGGACTTAAACCCTCTTCTGGGCAGTTCGATGGGTTTCAGAAATGAGATGTTTATAAAATAACATGTAACTTCTGTGATCCTGTGTACGTAGGCCAAACGTGTAGGACCTTTCACGGAAGATACACCATGAGCGTACAGCTATGAACATAATTAAATTTTCGTTCTTCAGAGAACATCTACGTACAGAAAACCACACGGTTACTAGTATTGAAATAAATCTCGATATACCGCAATTATTTGGCAAATGAGGTGCTACAGACGTACAGGAGGAACCAGAAATGTACATGAGTGTTTTCAAGAAACCTGAGAAGTTACTGAGCAAGCAAACAGAATTTAAGAATAAGGTGTTTTTCGACTATTTCTGATAATTTTTTTGCCGCGCGGGATTAGCCGAGCGGTCTGAGGCGCTGCAGTCATGGACTGTGCAGCTGGTCCCGGCGGAGGTTCGAGTCCTCCCTCGGGCATGGGTGTGTGTGTTTGTCCTTAGGATAATTTAGGTTAAGTAGTGTGTATGCTTAGGGACTGATGACCTTAGCAGTTAAGTCCCATAAGATTTCACATACATTCAAACATTTTTTTGGATAAATTTTGTGATAGTAGTAGTAATTATTCCATGTTCCTATAATGCGTTTTTAATTCCTTTGTATTCGTTTTATATAATCATAGTGGCGTATGCTCGGACCATGTAGATCTCGATGTGAGACCTGTGCATATGCGAATTATTTCTCTTTTATGCAATGTCGCTACATATGGGATCCACTACGTGCGTGGTAAGTTGCGCGGGTTTTTAGCGCACAATGACAGCTTTTGTACGCGAAAGATGCAATGACTGCAAAACTTTAGCAGTGAGTCGATTAAGGTAGTAGCGGATACGCCATTGACTGTGATGTTTACCTTCTTCAAGGGGCATTTCCCTAGTGCCAGTTGTGTTTGAGATGTTGTCGTGTGTAAATGCAGTGTGAGCAAGAGCTAGTAACGTATGTGTTCCACTAGTATTTGATGTGCTGTTCCTTACTACATAATTGAACGTCTTTATTAGGTGTAAAGTCCGGTTATTTGAATGTATGACACACATACTGTTGTCATTGAGGAAATTCAAGCGCTATTTGGTACAAAGGTGAGTAGTTTTATCGTCATTATACGTATAGGTTTCTTTAGCTTTGCTGATGCTTTGCACGTGAGCCAGATTTCTAATTTGGTCATGACTAGCTTCCGTATATGGCTAGTAGCCGAATTCTGCGTACAGAGATAATCAGTGGTCATCCTTAATAGAATTCCGTAAAATGGTTTTGAGTGTTTGTATAAAACGTTGTGTACTGGTCTCATTTATACATAACCCTTATGTATGACGTAATGATTCCATGGTACAGACTAAATATTTCGAATTCTACGATCGTTAAGAGACACTACAGAGATTGGTTGTTTGTGTATAAAGTCTTCCTTTGATGGTACAGTAGGTCCTGATTGTAATTGTGGCAAAAAGATTTTCCACGCTCGGCAAAGCGAAACGGATCGTGTTACGATACTACATAGATAGGTTTCGCACTGCATTTGCTCTATGCAGTACACTACATAAAATTTACCACCTATCCAACTGTTTTGTTTACTGCATTACTCGCAACACATATTGCTTCCACTTACGTAGTACAAATCTGAAGTTGTGGTAATCCCTTACAACGTAAGTTTATTCACACTGGCTTATGATAGACATGTTCCACGGCGTAAAACCTTTTCGTGTGTGGCACCTTCATTTAAGTCGTCTATTGCTCTTGATTATGCAAGAAATTAACTACATTCCCTCAAAATCAGTTCAATACTAGGCGTATGATTGCGTATCCTAAACAGAGTAATTTGTCCCGGGTACCGTACTCTATCACATAGTTTTTCTGCCAGTGGAAAGGGTTCATTTAAGCCTGTGTTCCATATTCAAATCTACACCCAATTCCAGAAAATGCAAGTTTTACGCTCTTCTAATGTGGCACGATTTTCTGGTGATTGATATTCGTCTGATATAAGCTAGTACAATGGTAGCTGCCTTACTATAGTTAACGATTTGATTATATTTTACAGTTGGTTATTTACGTACTGTGATAGAACGCTACTCATGAGCACACCACTTAATTAGTTTTATCATAACTGACAACGGTGTTTTGTCATTTCTTGGGTATGCGTATTCGGGAGGACGACGGTTCAATCCCGTTTCCGGCCATCCTGATTTAGGTTTTCCGTGATTTCCCTAAATCGTTTCAGGCAAATGCCGGGATGGTTCCTTTGAAAGGGAACGGCCGATTTCCTTCCCCATCCTTTCCTAACTCGAGCTTGCGCTCCGTCTCTAATGACCTCGTTGTCGACGGGACGTTAAACACCACTAACCCAACCTGGGTATGCGTTATTCATTACTGCGAGTGGCGTTCAGTAAGAAATGCTACATATATTTTTTTTCTGAAAGCAGGTTGGTTTTTTTTCAGGATTCCAATACACCGTATTATTCCCCAGTCTTTTGGCTACAAAGGTCTATTTAGCAATATAATAACCGTTCAATGTGACGGTCTTACGTCACCTTAGGGGAGGACCTTTACGAACGTAGGCCACCACCGTACTGGTCGATGTGTGAGCCAACTCAATGACCTCCCCATCATCCACATAGTGCTTCCCGAGAAGTGGACACTTCATTGGCTCAGACACATGGAAGTCGGAAGGTGCGAGATCCGGGCTGTAGGGAATACGAAGAACAACATTCCGATGTGGTATCGACAAGGGATTTAAAATTGATTCAGCGTTTCTGGATTTCCGGAAGGCTTTTGAGACTGTACCACTCCAAGCTGCTCTTAGTGAAATTGCGTCCTTAAGGAATATCGTCTCAGTTATGTGACTGGATTCGTGATTTCCTGTCAGAGAGGTCACAGTTCGCAGTAACTGACGGAAAGTCATCGAGTAAAACAGAAGTGATTTCTGGCGCTCCCCGAGGAAGCGTTATAGGCCCTCTGCTGTTTCTTACTATATAAACGATTTCGGACACAATCTGAGCAGCCGTCTTAGGTTGTTTGCAGAGACGCTGTCGTTTATCGACTAGTAAAGTCATCAGAAGATCAAAACAAATTGCAAAACGATTTAGGAAAGATATCTGTGTGGTGCGAAAATTGGCAGTTGGCACTAAATAACGAAAAGTGTGAAGTCATCCACATGAGTACTAGTTAAAGTTCGGTTACGCAATAAATCAGTCAAATCTAAAGGCTGTAAATTCAACTTAAATGAGGAAATGTTTTGTTGACGCCGACCTACATAGGGAGCATGATAAAATAAGGGAAATCAGAGGTCGTACGGAAAGATATAGGTGTTCGTTCTTTCCGCGCGCTATACGAGATTGGAATAATAGAGAATTGTGAAGGTGGTTCGATGAACCCTCTGCCAGGCACTTAAATGTGATTTGCAGAGTACCCATGTGGATGTAATGGCGTTTTGTGCGCTCCTCTCGGGAGCGCAGGCTTCTGTGAGGCCATGCATTGTCACGGAGAAGAGGTTGTTCGTTTCATGTTTGCGGCATCAAACACGCTGAAGTCGTTTCTTCAATTTCCTGAGGGTAGTACAACAGGCAGCCAACGGCCTTGCCTCAGCGGTAACACCGGTTCCCGTCAGATCACCGAAGCGCTGTCGGACTGGATTAGCTCTTGGATGGGTGACCATCCGGCCTGCCGAGCGCTGTTGGCAAGCGGGGTGCACTCAGCCCTCGGGAGCTAAACTGAGGAGCTACTTGATGGAGAAGTAGCGGCTCCGGTCTCGTAAACTGACATACGGCCGGGAGACCGGTGTGGTGACCCCATGTCCATCCATATCCGCATCCATGACGCCTGTGGGCTGAGGATGACACGGCGGCCAGTCGGTACCATTGGGCCTTCATGGCCTGTGCGGGAGGAGTTTAGTTTAGTTTTAATTAGTAAAATACACTTCAATTGATCGTTGCACCGTGAAAGAGGACTTAAAACAGAATGACCCCTTGAGAGCTCCCATGACTTTTCCGGCTGAAGGTGTGGCTTTGAACTTTTTCTTCATAGGAGGGCTGGTGTGGCATCACTGCATGAATTGCCGCTCCGGTTCGAAGCGATGAACCTAAATTTCATCGCCTGTAGCGATGCTCCACAAGCAATTCCGCACAGATGGTCCTTCGTTGCTCTCTTTGTTCTTTCGTTAGCCGACGAGGACCCTAGCGGGAACTCACCTATGAGTACACCAATTGGTTGACGAATTTGTCGGCACTATCAGCAGAGATGTCCAGTTGTGCAGAGAGGTTTCTGTGAACTGACGATCACCTTAAATAACTGTCCACGCATTGCAATATCGCTGGAGTCACAGCTGTGTGCGGCTGGCTGGCTCGCGATAGGTCGGCCAGGTTTGCAAGACGTTGTTGCGGTGGTGACAAACTCCCCGACCAACGACTCTCCGTGCTTTTGTTCACTGCCAGGTCTCCGTAGACGTTCTCAAAGGGCCTATAAAGATCTGAGATACTGTTTTTCGCCAAAGAAATTCAAGTACAGTTCTCTGCTTGGAAAGCACTTCCGCAACAGACGCCATTTTGAAGTCTGAGTACAGCGTTGTTACCCAACGGAACTTTGACATGACAGCGTAGGGTTTGAAGCGGGAATATTCCACCATGCCCCACAGCAAATTTTGCATTTTTGCAAACGAAGTTGGCCGAGAAAAAAGATATGTTGCATTACTTAGTGAAAGTCACTTGTACGTGGCTGTTACAAGAACGGTATATACACTAATGCTCATAAATTAAGGATAATGCTGACACATGGTGGAACGACGCTCTGGTGGGCGGTTTGCGGGTTTAAATCACCTCGGGGTATGACCATGCGGTGCATTTGAGCTGCGGTCGTCGCACGGTGGCGCTGGCAGCAGTCCACATACGCAGAGCTGTGTTGGTGCATGTCAGAGTACGGTGCAGCGAGTAAGTGTGCAGACGTTTTCAGACGTGCTAATGGTGACTGTGTGTTGAAAATGGCTCAAACAACACATATTGATCACGTTATGAGTGGTAGAATACTAGGTCGACTGGAGGCTGGTCAAATACAGCACGGGCCCTCCGTGTGCCACAAAGTGTGATCTCAAAATGATGGCAAAGATTCCAGCAGACAGGAAACGTGTCCAGGCGCTACAGTACGGGACGTCCACAGTGTACAACACTACAAGAAGACCGATAGCTCACCATCAGTGCCCGCAGACGGCCACGGAGTACTGCAGGTAGCATTGCTCAGGACCTTACCGCAGCCACTGGAACAGTTGTCTCCAGACACACTGTCTACAGACGACTGAACAGACATGGTTTATTCGCCCGGAGACCTGCGAGGTGCATTCCACTGACCACTCGTCACACGAGAGCCCGTAAAGCCTGGTGTCAAGAACACAGTACATGGTCACTGGAACAGTGGTCCCAGGTTATGTTCACGGACGAGTCCAGGTATAGTCTGAACAGTGATTCTGGCGTGAACCAGGAACCAGATACCAACCCCTAATGTCCTTGAAATGGACCTGCATGGGGGTCGTGGTTTGATGGTGTGGGGTGGGATTATGATTGATGCACGTACACCTCTGCAAGTCTTCGACAGAGGAACTGTAACAGGTCAGGTGTATCGGGGCGTCATTTTGCACCAGTATGTCCGCCTTTTCAGGAGTGCAGTGGGTCCCACCTTCCTCCTGATGGATGATAACGCACGGCCCCACCGAGCTGCCATCGTGGAGGAGTACCTTGAAACAGAAGATATCAGGAGAATGGAGCGGTCTGCCTGTTTTCCAGACCTAAACCCCATCGAGCACGTCTGGGATGCTCTCGGTCGACGTATCGCTGCACGACTTCAAACCCCTATCACACTTCAGGAGCTCCGACAGGCACTGGTGCAAGAATGGGAGGCTATACCCCAGCAGCTGCTCGACCACCTGATCCAGAGTATGCCAACCCGTTGTGCGGCCTGTGTACACGTGCATGGTGATCATATCCCATATTGATGTCGGGGTACATGCGCAAGAAACAGTGGCGTTTTGTAGCACATGTGTTTCGGGACGGTTTTCTCAACTTATCACCAATACCGTGGACTTACAGATCTGTGTCGTGTGTGTTCCCTATGTGGCTTTGCTATTAGCGCCAGTTTTGTGTAGTGCCACGTTGTGTGGCACATCATTCTGCAATTATCCTTAATTTATGAGCATGAGTGTAATTCTCGTTTGTCATTAGGAGCTTCGGCTGGCTGTCAATTTCTGCTCCCTAAAAACTGTCTGACACTCTGGGATTATCATCAGCATTAAATGTGACATAATTATTTTGTCTCCACCAACTGATATCCGTGTTGTTTGTTTTGTGTTCAGCGTTAGTTTACTGCTTATTGACGAATTGTAAACATCGCCGTGGGTTCAATTTGCTTTTTATACCTTTAGTTATTGGGTCTGGTCTTGTTATCGGGCAATAACTATTCAAAATACGTATGATGATCAAGTTGGATATCATGGGAAGGCCAGTGAAGATGTTTGTGGATGATGCTGTTGTATGACGAGAAGCTCATACGCTAGATAGAAACTTGTATCGTAGAATGTTCGTTGGCTATTCAATCTTCTTCCCACGGTCACCTTCCCCTTGCCAGGCTCCTCCAGAATTGGGGACTAATCAGGAGTGTTTCGCCACGGAGAGACCATCATGACACTTCTTGGGGTTTCGTGCCTCAGTCTATGAAAACAGGACCCTTATAGGATCGTTTGTTGTTACTTATTTTATTTTTTATTTACACGTCAAGATCAGTATGACCAAGTTGAGGAAATCTCCAAAGTCATGGAACGTGTCAGTACATGAAATTACAACATGAAGGTAATAACAGATAAAAATAAATGTTTATAAATCCGAAAAAAGTCAGTCCATAAGATTAAGTAAACGCAATCAACAATACAGTAAGAATCAGCTTAATTTTTCAAGGAATGGAAGGGGTGACCCATGAGGAAGCTCTTCAGTTTCCATTTAAAAGCGCTTGGATTACTACTAACATTTTTGAATTCGAGTGGTAGCTTACTGAAAATGGATGCAGTAGTATACTGCACGCTTTCTGCACAAGAGTTCAGGAAGTCCGATCCAGATGCAAGTTTGATTTCTGCCGGGTATTAACCGAGTGAAAGCTGCTTATTATTGGGAATAAGCTAATATTGTTAACAAGAAATGACAGTAAGGAATATATATATATATTGAGAGGCCAATGTCAAAATACCCAGACTCGTGAACAGGTGTCGACAAGAGCTTCGTGACCTTACACCACTTATTGCACGAACCGCCCATTTCTGAGCCAAAAATGTTCTTTTACAATGGGAAGAGTTACCCCAAAATATAATACCATGTGACATAAGTGAATGAAAATAAGCAAAGTAGACTAATTTTCGTGTCGAACGATCACTCAGTTCTGATACCGTTGGAATAGCAAAAATGGCAGTATTAAGTCTTCGAACAAGATCCTGAACGTGGCCTTTCCACGACAGTTTACTATCTGAACACCTTAGAATTTGAACTGTTCAGTTTCACTAATCATATTCCCGTCCTGTGAAATTAAAACGTTGGGTTTTGTTGAATTGTGTGTTAGAAACTGTAAAAACTGACTCTTACTGTGATTTATCGTTAGTTTATTTTCTACAAACCATGAACTTAGGTCATGTACTACACTATTTGAAACCGAGCCAATGTTGCACACAGCATCCTTTACTTCCAAGCTAGTGTCATCAGCAAACAGAAATATTTTAGAGTTACCTGTAATACTAGAGGACATATCATTTATGTAAATAAGGAACAAAAGTTCGAGTGGTTGAAATGGCTCCGAGCACTATGGGACTTGGCTTCTGAGGTCATCAGTCCCCTAGAACTTAGAACTACTTAAACCTAACTATCCTAAGGACATCATACACATCTATGCCCGAGGCAGGATTCGAACCTGCGACCGCAGCGGTCGCGCGGTTCCAGACTGTAGCGCCTAGAACCGCTCGGCCACTGCGGCCGACTGGAACTGGAGTGGCCCCAACACTGATCGCTGGGGCACCCCCCCCCCCCCACCCCCCAATTTGACAGTACCCCACTCAGACCCCATATCACAGCCGTTATCAACATAGTAAATAATGACCTTTTTCTGCCTGTTGCTAAAGTAAGAGGTGAAGCAATTGTGAGCTACTTCCCGTATTCCGAAATGGTCCAATTTCTAGAGCAATATTTTGTGATCAACATAATCAAATTCCTTGGTTAAATCAAAAAATAAGCAAAGAATTCGAAATCTTTTGTTTAACCCATCCAGTACCTCACAGAGAAAAGAGAATATAGCATTTTCAGTTGTTAAACGACTTCTAAATCCGAACTGCACATTTGATAGCAAATCAAGTGATTGTCGGTCTATCTGTCCGACTGTTAAGAACCTTTTTTCTAAGGTGCTGTAGATGTATCAAGTTGAAATTTATGCCACATATGAAGGTGTATAGGCCATTGTACGTGTAATAAATGCAAGCTTCCAAGTCAATGACACCAAAAGTTGCTGCTATTTAGGTCACATCTTTTGATAATCACAAACTCACACTCATTTAATTGACGCCGTCTTCAGACCTCAACTGGTCCATCGGTACCATCCGACCGCCGTGTCATTCTCAGCTGAGGATGCGGATAGGAGGGGAGTGTGGTCAGCACACCGCTCTCCCGGTCGTCATGGTTGTTTTCTTTGACCGCAACCACTACTATTGGGTCGAGCTTAAGATTAGATGGGTAGATCACATAACTAATGAGGAAGTATTGAATAGAATTGGGGAGAAGAGGAGCTTGTGGCACAACTTGACTAGAAGAAGGTTGGTAGGACATGTTCTGAGACATCGAGGGATCACCAATTTAGTATTGGAGGGCAGCGTGGAGGGTAAAAATCGAAGAGGGGGACCAAGAGATGAATACACTAAGCAGATTCAGAAGGATGTAGGCTGCAGCAGGTACTGGGAGATGAAGAAGCTTACACAGGATAGAGTAGCATGGAGAGCTGCATCAAACCAGTCTCAGGACTGAAGACCACAACAACAGTTCGTCAATTGGCATCACGAGGCTTAGTGCACCCCGAAAAATGGCAACAGCGCATGGCGGACCGGATGGTCACCCATCCAAGTGCCGGCCGCGCCAGACAGCGCTTAACTTCGGCGAACTGATGAGAGGCGGTGTATCCATTGCGGCAGGGTCGTTGCGTCCTTCATCAAAACGGTTCGGCAAGAAGAAAGGCTTCACAGTGCAAGTAAAGTGAAACATTTGAAACTTGTTAAACTGTAATTATATCACATAAAACTATCACATAATTTTCAACATAATACGTCCGCCCGTTCGTAAGAAAAACGGTTCTTAATAAGCTGGCAGAATGACAGACATTTTAACATACATTGTATTCGTCATCCATGAAAAGCATAATAAACAAACACCACTGCAAGCAAACAAAAAATTTAAGCTGCAGTCTTGTTTTAGTAAGTAAATAAAAAAGGTTTTAAAAAATCTACTCTTTCTACGTATATAAGTTGAAGTCATTTGCTCGCTTCTTTTTGTATGTCCAGGCTAGTCTGCGGAACTACTGTAGAGCTTTTGATAAGTTCTAAGAAATACCAGGACCAATATCGTCGCTGTACCGACATTAGTAAGAGGGAAAAATCGCTCAGCTCCTCGATTCCCATGATGGATGAACACTCTATGTACATAATTAAGTGCGCAAGTCTTACACCCATTTCGCCAATTTTTCAGTTATAGGACACTCTTTTCCCTACAACTGCGTTACAATCCACCTTGCCTACTAGATTTTCAACTCCCTTTGCTTACTAAATTACCCATTCAATATCCACGGAGACTGGTAGCGTTCCCGCTTCCCGCGCACTGGTTCCCGGGTTCGATTCCCGCCGGGGTCAGGGATTTTCCTGCCGCGAGGTGACTGAGTGTTGTTGTGTCGTCTTCATCATCAATCATCCCCATTACGGTCGGAGAAAGGCAATGGCAAAGCACCTCCGCTAGGACCTTGCCTAGTACAGCGGTGCGGGTCTCCCGCATCGTCCCCTACGCTCCTCGGAGTATGGGACCTCATTATCATCATCATCACTTTGTCTATCTTCATTTTCAGCTTGCGACCTTGGCATATATTCCCGAACTACCGTTGTCTGTGTTGGTTTGCTGTCGATTCTGATGAGGATAACCTTATCACTGAACTGAACAGTTCACAATAACCGACTCTCCAGCCTACCTTCCTATTCGTAGCGAATCTTACTCGCGTTATAGCATTTTATGCCGCTGTTATTACCCTACACTCAGCTAACCAGAAATCCTTCCACTTCACTTTGCTGACCTGACACTAGATGGAGTGTGTCTTTGCATATCCATTTTCAGATTGTCTAGCTTCCTAACCAAGTTCAAACTTCTGATACCTCCCGCCCCAACTCGTGGAACTCTACCCTTTCGTTGATTGTTCAGTCTTTTTCTTAAGTTCGCCTCTCCCTTGGCAGTCCCCTCCCAGATATCCGGATGGAGTAGTAGTATGGAACATTTTTCCAGTGGAGAGATCATCAAAATTTTTTTTTCAGTTTTAGGCCACATGTCCTGTGGATACAGGTTATGTGTTTGTATTACAGTGGTTTCCAATGCCTTCTGCATCCTCATTGATCATTACTGATTCTTCCGCCTTTTAGGGACAGTTTCCCATCCAAAAGCAAGGAAAGTGCCCTGAACCTCTGTCCGCTCCTCTGCCCTCTTTGACATGACAGTTAAAATGGTTCAAATGGCTCCAAGCACTATGGGACCTAACATCTGAGGTCATCTGTCCCCTAGACTTAGAACTACTTAAACCTAACAAACCTAAGGACATCACACATATCCTTGCCCGAGGCAGGATTCGAACATGTGACCGTAGCAACAGCGCAGTTCCGGACTGAAGCCGCTAGAACCGCTCGGCCACAGTGGCCGGCTGACAAGACAGTTAGCTGAACGAAAATGGCTAGAAGTCTTCGGCTGACATTCCAATTATTTTATTTAGAATTTAAACAGTAGCTTTTTTCCGACCCAGGACCCATCACGTTTTGGTTACTAGTCAAAGATACTATCCCTTCTGGACAAAAATGTGGGATCCTTGCCAGGCAGAAATGATAGAGGAAACAGAAAAGATAGAAAAAACAACATATCGTTTCTTGATAGATTCGTTTAGAAAGGGGGAAGGCGTACTGGGGATACTCATCGAACTCCAGTAACAGACACTACAAGAGATACGTTGCGAATGAGAAATTTGAGCCAATACGGAAATTTAACAACGTTAGTTGTTCCTGCGTGCCATTCGCAATGGGATTGCTGCATGAAATATCATCTGCCGTGCTTCAGAAATGGCTTGTGTAGTATGGATGTAAATGTGAAATTACAGTATTTCTGTTTTCTGCAAGGGGATTATTTCTCCATGCCGGACATGTCATTGATTTAGAACTGCAACAATGATGGTCCAAAGATGCACCCTTGAGGAACCTCTTCATTAATATGTTTTGGATCTGATAATACGAGGGTGATTCAAATGGAAATCGTAAAAGTTCCATAAAATTTCGGAAAGTTGTTTGGTTGATTTAGTAGGTGGCAGTTGTGTTCCTAGAGGTTCAGAAAGTGGCCGACAGGTGGCAGAGTGATGCTACAATGCAGAAGAATGCAGCAGCATCCCCAACAAGATGGTCACCCCGGCTTCGACATGCACCACGATTGAACAGCGATCTGTGACGTGTTTTTTGTGTAGTGACGGTGTCGAACCAATCGAAATTAATCGCAGAATGACAGCGCAGTACGTTGGTCAATGTTTGTCGTTGCAGCAAGAGTACAAGTGGTGTAGCAAGTTTAAAAGCGGTTTAACTTCTGTGGAAGATGCCCCAAGACCAGAGCAGATTCACCACGTAGCGATAGAAGAGAACACTTCGTTATTGGAGCACCTTGCAAAGGAGGGCAGACGTGAAACTCTGGACCAAACAGCCTCAAGTTTCAAGATTAGTATTGGTTTAGTGGAGAATGTTGTTCACAATGTGTTACACTTCAGTACGGTGTCTGTAAGATGGGTGCCACGTCAGTCAACTGCCAAAGTGAAAGAACTGTGAAGAACTTTAGCATCGTTTCCACGTTGAAGGTGATGCATTTACGGGAAAAACTGTGAAAGGAGATGAGACCTGAGTCCACTATCGCCAACCAGAAACAAAAAGGCCAAGCAAGGAATGGCGCCACGGCTCATAATCGAAACGAAAGAATTCTATACTCAACCGTCCGCTGGAAAAGTCATGTTTATTCTCTTTGGGTTGCAAATGGGGTAATTTTGAGCATGGAGAGTGACTATAACCAGTACGTATTATTCAGACATGCTGAAAAATCAACTTCGCCCTAAAATCAGGAGTAAAGATGAGGATTTCTGACATCAGGAGTACTGCTACAGCATGACAATGTTCTACCACACGCAGTCCATAAGACAGTTGAGGAAACTAAATTTGAATGTCTGGTGCATCCTCCTTAGTCACCACTGCTGGTAACTTGCATCCGTTCGGCGCACATAAAGAAGGAAGGGGAGGCAGGCATTTCAGAATTGGCTAAGAGGTGAAAATCGCAGAGCACGAATGGCCACACACACGACCAAAAGAAGTCTTTCATCGTGGTACCTATGCAGTTCCGAAGCGGTGGAATATGTGCCTTCAATGTGTAGACTACGTCGAAAAAGATACGAGATGCGACAATAATGAGACTGATGTGACAAAAAATGTTCCTTACCGTTTTAGTCAAGTTTAGTGCTGTCTCCTTCAAAGTAGTTCCCTTCTAATTGCACACACTTTTTCCAGCGCTTATGCCATTGATGGTAACATTTCTGGAACTCATCTTCTGTAATATCCTCCAAGACCCTCGTCACAACTTTTTGGACATCTTGTGTTGTTTGAAAATGGTGTCCCTTGACGGCCTTTTTTAGTCTTGGAAATGGAAAAAAGTCGCGCGGAGCGATATCTGGTGAATAAGGTGGCTGTGGTAGTACTGAAATTTGTTTTGAGGTTAAAAACTGCTGTACTGACAGAGCAGTATGGGATGGCGCATTATCATGATGCAGAATCCGATTATCAGAAATGTTGGCATGGACACAAAGAACTCTTTTATGAAGTCTTTCTAGAATTTCTGTGTAGTAATATTGGTTAACTGTTTGTCCAGGAGACACCCACTCTTTGTGAACAATTCCGTGAAGTTGATGGTCGTCCACGGCGGTCTTCATATTCAACATTCGTTCTGCCTTCACTAAACATTTTATGCGAACGAAAAACTTGAGCTCTTGACATAACCTCCTCTCCAAAAGCCTCCTAAAGCTTACTGTAAGGTGTCATCCCATTTTCACACAATTTAAGCAAACAGAAATGGCATAGCGTTAGGCAATATTATGCTGTTCCATTTCCGTGACGAGAGACACAAACACGTGCTAACTTATTACAGCACAACTCACGACTGAGCAGTTGCATCGATGTGCCGCTTGGACTAGAAGTGGCATATAGACCAAGGTCAAAGATATTGTGCCTACGAAAGCCTGCAGGGTTGCCACATCTTGCAAAGAAAATCAGTCTCATTACTTTATTGTCGCACCACATATGTTAGTTTTTTGGTCATTGTTACAATTAAAAATGTTACACACTGAAGTGGCAAAGAAACTGTATAGGCATGCGTATTCAAATACAGAGATATGTGAACAGGCAGAATAAGGTACTGCGGTCGACAACGCCAGCATAAGACAACCTGTTTCTGGAGCATTTGTTAGATCTGTTACAGCAGCTAAAATGGCAGGTTGTCAAGAATTAAATGGGTTTGAACGTGGTGTTATAGTCGGCGCACAGCGATGGAACACAGCATGGATGGATGTGTACAGGCATGGAGACAACCTCATGAATCCATGGACCCTGCATTTCAGCAGGGGACTGTTCAAGCTGGTGGAGGCTCTGTAATCGTGTGGGGGGTGTATAGTTGGAGTGATAAGGGACCTCCGATACATCTAGATACGACTCTGACAGGTGACACGTACGTAAGCATCCTGTCTGATCACCTGCATCCATTCATGTACATTGTGCATTCCGAATGACTTGGGCAATTTCAGCAGGACAATGCGACACCCCCACACGTCCAGAATTGCTACAGTGTGGCTTCTGAGTTTAAACACTGCCGCTGGCCACCAGACTCCCAAGTATAAACATTATTGAGCATATCTGGGGTGCCTTGCAAAGTGCTGTTCAGAAGAGGACTCCACCCCCTAGTACTCGTACGGATTTATGGACAGCCCTGCAGGTTTCACGGTGTCTGTTCTCTCCAGCACTACTTCACACACTAGTCGAGTCCATGCCACGTCGTGCTGCGGAACTCCGGCGTGCTGGCGGGGGCCCACCACGATATTAGGCATGGGTATCAGTGGCTTTGGCTCTTCAGTGTAGTACCTTTAAGGTTTTCATTTGAATCACGCTCGTATTTTTATAAAAAGTTACGCTTGACTCGTTGCTTAATACTATCTGTACCCTTTGGTACACTGATTTCCAGGTTCTCAAGGGAAAATCGGTGACTCTGCATTAGTGAGTATGTAGTATGGAAACCCCTGATTCGGACACTGGTAGGAGGGCCACAATGACACGGCCGTGTGGCCACATCTGAGGGTCCCAGCGCCGAGCGGACGGCGAATTTATGAAGGCGGGCAGATTTCGCGCGACCGCTAATGCGAATTTTATGTAGCGCAGTCGATTTCCGAAGGGGATAGCTGCTGCTGCCACTGTGGCCGGGGGTCGCGGAGAGAGGGCGGGATGTGTGTGTGGGGGGGTGGGGGACGTGGGGGAGGGATAAAAGGGGTAGCAGGGAGGGGCAGGGGCGTGCCTGATGGCCCAGGGCGTGAACGCGGCAAACACTGTAATGCTTTTATCGGAATTTGTGGTCTTCTGTGATATTGCGCTGCGAAAGTTACCGGACTTTATTTATTGCGGTCGCTAGGCCGTCGGATGGGTAGCAACGTCCTGGAAACGTGCATAGCTGCGAAGGATGACCTTTGTGGAGCTCTCGAAAACCATTCACTATTATTGGTAGCATGTCTAGCAATTCGCACACATGGAACTCACCAAAACCATTCCTCTAAGTAAGCAGAAACACATCCAAATTTCCACGGCAGTGTCGCTCCGAATAAAATCTTTTTGGGGATTAAACCGCGTCATTTTCAAACCAAAATTCACTATTAAAACTGCCGTTTCTACCGCCTTTGCAGCAGTCCTCTTCAGCGTGACTGAGTTGCTGCGATACGTCTTCCCCACATACCGTTCTTTATGTTTTTGCCGGTACATTAGTACGTCATTGGGCACTTCGAAACTATGACGCCTGTGGCGAGGTGTTTGTACTGTCCTGGTAACACCAAATCTTCGGCCAGTATATATCGACTGTCAGCTGAAAACCGAAACAGAATGGTACAGTAAATGCCCGATTCTTTAAAGAATAGAACTCCTTGGTATAAAACAGCTTCAAGCGTCTGAATACTTTACAAATGATTTACTGTATTAAAAGTTTAACGTTAAGCATGTAAGCGAGAAAAAGTTTTGCAACAGTTTGAAATTGCACTTAAAATGTGTTCAAAATCGGCAAGTCTTCTCACTATGAAAAACTCTATGAGTGCAGTCTGGATAATTTGAGCTCTGTTTTAAGTAAAACCTAGGTTTTCGTAATTCTCAATGCTTATGTCGTCTTATCACATGAGCTATATGTCGTAAAATGATATAATTTTGCAGGTACATTCAGTGATACATGCCGATACTGTCTGCAAAGTGTATTGAAACTAGTTTTAATAGTAAAGAAGTAATAAATTACATCATCATGCCTAACGTCGAAGTTCTATTACATGAAAAAAGAAAATGTAGTAAAAACCTCTTTTTCATCATTTTGTGAGATTTATCAGCGATAGAATGTTTCGTTAAGGTTTGAAAATACACTATTGGCCATTAAAATTGCTACACCAAGAAGGAATGCAGATGATAAACGGGTATTCATTGGACAAATATATTATACTAGAACTGACATGTGATTACATTTTCACGCAATTTGGGTGCATAGATCCTGAGAAATCAGTACCCAGAACAACCACCTCTGGACGTAATAAAGCCCTTGATACGCCTGGGCATTGAGTCAAACAGAGCTTGGATGGCGTGTACAGGTACAGCTGCCCACGCAGCTTCAACATGATACCACAGTTCATCAAGAGTAGTGGCTGGTGTATCGTGACGAGCTAGTTGCTCGGCCACCATCGACCAGACATTTTCATTTGGTGAGAGATCTGGAGAATGTGCTGGCCAGGGCAGCAGTAGAACATTTTTTTTATCCAGAAAGGCCCGCACAGGACCTGCAACATGTGGTCGTGCATTATCCTGCTGAAATGTAGAGTTTCGCAGGGATCGAATGAAGGGCAGACCCACGTGTCGTAACACATGTGAAATGTAACCTCCACTGTTCAAAGTGCCGTCAATGCGAACAAGAGGTGACCGAGACCTATAACCAATGGCACCCCATATCATCACGTCGGGTGATACGCCAGTATGGCGATGACGAATACACGCTTCCAATGTGCGTTCACCGCGATATCGCCAAACACGGATGCGACCATCATGATGCTGTAAACAGAACCTGGATTCATCCGAAAAAATGATGTTTTGCCATTCGTGCACCCAGGTTCATCGTTGAGTACACCGTCGCTGGCGCTCCTGTCTGTGATGTAGCAGCAAGGGTAACCGCAGCCATGGTCTCCGAGATGATAGTCCACGCTGCTGCAAACGTCGTCGAACTGTTCGTGCAGATGGTTGTTGTCTTGCAAACGTCCCCATCTGTTGACTCAGGGATCGACACGTAGCTGCACGATCCGTTACAGCCATGCGGATAAGATGCCTGTCATCTCGACTGCAAGTGATACGAGGCCGTTGGGATACAGCACGGCGTTCCGTATTACCCTCCTGAACCCACCGATTGCCTATTCTGCTAACAGTCATTGGATCTCGACCAACGCGAGCAGCAATGACGCGATACGATAAACCGCAATCGCGATAGGCTACAATCCGCTTTTATCAAAGTCGGAAACGTGATGGTACGCATTTCTCCTCCTTACACGAAGCATCACAACAACCAACGCCGGTCAATTGCTGTTTGTGTATGAGAAATCGGTTGGAAACTTTTCTCATGTCTGCACGTTTTAGGTGTCGCCACCAGCGCCAACCTTTTGTGAATGCTCTGAAAAGCTAATCATTCGCATATCACAGCATCTTCTTCCTGTCGGTAAAATTTCGCGTCTGCAGCACGTCATCTTCGTGGTGTAGCAATTTTAATGGCCAGTAGTGTGCGTGTAAAGTCTGTAAGAAGTCGCTAAGTTCTCTCATTCTCAAATAATGGACGTGTAAAATCCGAGTATTTACGCGCCGTCAGTTGCACTTCGTCAAGACAAAAATACAGTTTCTAACTGCAATACTTGTCTTATTACGTTAAACTTTTAACGTAAGATTATACCTCTTAATGACATTATTTTAAGTTTTTAAATTCGCTCAATAATTACTCAACAACTGATAACTAAAATTTTTGGAACTTGGTTCTGGGTTAAGGGATATTCGCTTAGTGGTGTCTCCTTACATCTGCCATTTTAGTACCGTATCGGTGTAGGAAAGGCCAACTCCATTACTCAGTAGTTTGATTGCCTTATATAGAGTCGCCGCAAAGACGTAGAAACGCCTGTTTTAATTTTTAATTTCAGTTCCGAAGTGACGCGGTGTAATGCTTGCATGAATTTTTTTCCATTCCTTGAAACTTTTGTAACTGTCTTCCGGTATTACGAGGGCTATTCGGAAAGTAAGGAACGATCGGTCGCGAAATGGAAACCACAGTGAAAATCCGATGAAGTTTTGCACAGATGTGTTGGGCAGTGTCTCTAGTATGACCGTCGATCGCATTACGTCGTTCTTTTTAGTTCTGGGCACACGGGGAGCACATAAAGACACCTACAACCATAGTGTCTCCCGCCAAGTACGAGAACCTGGTGAGAAATTTCGCCTGAAGCTATGCAGCCAACATTACAAAACTTGAAACGTCCCCTTAGAAAAATTATACACTCCTGGAAATGGAAAAAAGAACACATTGACACCGGTGTGTCAGACCCACCATACTTGCTCCGGACACTGCGAGAGGGCTGTACAAGCAATGATCACACGCGCGGCACAGCGGACACACCAGGAACCGCGGTGTTGGCCGTCGAATGGCGCTAGCTGCGCAGCATTTGTGCACCGCCGCCGTCAGTGTCAGCCAGTTTGCCGTGGCATACGGAGCTCCATCGCAGTCTTTAACACTGGTAGCATGCCGCGACAGCGTGGACGTGAACAGTATGTGCAGTTGACGGACTTTGAGCGAGGGCGTATAGTGGGCATGCGGGAGGCCGGGTGGACGTACCGCCGAATTGCTCAACACGTGGGGCGTGAGGTCTCCACAGTACATCGATGTTGTCGCCAGTGGTCGGCGGAAGGTGCACGTGCCCGTCGACCTGGGGCCGGACCGCAGCGACGCACGGATGCACGCCAAGACCGTAGGATCCTACGCAGTGCCGTAGGGGACCGCACCGCCACTTCCCAGCAAATTAGGGACACTGTTGCTCCTGGGGTATCGGTGAGGACCATTCGCAACCGTCTCCATGAAGCTGGGCTACGGTCCCGCACACCGTTAGGCCGTCTTCCGCTCACGCCCCAACATCGTGCAGCCCGCCTCCAGTGGTGTCGCGACAGGCGTGAATGGAGGGACGAATGGAGACGTGTCGTCTTCAGCGATGAGAGTCGCTTCTGCCTTGGTGCCAATGATGGTCGTATGCGTGTTTGGCACCGTGCAGGTGAGCGCCACAATCAGGACTGCATACGACCGAGGCACACAGGGCCAACACCCGGCATCATGGTGTGGGGAGCGATCTCCTGCACTGGCCGTACACCACTGGTGATCGTCGAGGGGACACTGAATAGTGCACGGTACATCCAAACCGTCATCGAACCCATCGTTCTACCATTCCTAGACCGGCAAGGGAACTTGCTGTTCCAACAGGACAATGCACGTCTGCATGTATCCCGCGCCACCCAACGTGCTCTAGAAGGTGTAAGTCAACTACCCTGGCCAGCAAGATCTCCGGATCTGTCCCCCATTGAGCATGTTTGGGACTGGATGAAGCGTCGTCTCACGCGGTCTGCACGTCCAGCACGAACGCTGGTCCAACTGAGGCGCTAGGTGGAAATGGCATGGCAAGCCGTTCCACAGGACTACATCCAGCATCTCTACGATCGTCTCCATGGGAGAATAGCAGCCTCCATTGCTGCGAAAGGTGGATATACACTGTACTAGTGCCGACATTGTGCATGCTCTGTTGCCTGTGTCTGTGTGCCTGTGGTTCTGTCAGTGTGATCATGTGATGTATCTGACCCCAGGAATGTGTCAATAAAGTTTCCCCTTCCTGGGACAATGAATTCACGGTGTTCTTATTTCAATTTCCAGGAGTGTACATGACTGTGCTTAAACTCACACACAGTACTTTTAGCGCAACGCAATCTGACTTTTAATAATCCCTACAAAAGAATGGCCATGACTAACAATAACCCATACCTTTCATGTATCACTTACCTCACAAAAATCTTCGTTACTCAAACTACTGCTATACAGCGAGCGCCACTACTGCCAGCTAAATAAAAGATTCAAACTACTGAATGCACTAACTACTGATAGGCATAGTTAGCATATTAAAGATTTTTATAGAGAACAAACAATGTATTTACCTTAATAATGTTGAAAACTCATAATATACATAGCAGTTCATGACACCCAGTTTTAAAAATTTCACAACTCCGCCATCTCTCTCCCCACATCCACCACTGCTGGCGGCTCACCTCCAACTGCGCAACGCTACGCGCTGTTCACATCCAGCTGCCGCTGCCCAACACTACAATGGCAGAGAACAATGCAAACTAGCCACAGACTGCACGCAGCACACCCAGTGATTTTCATACAGAGCGCTATGTAACATTGCCAATAAGAAAACATAAACAGCCTACTTACAAACTGTCATGCGTTTTCTTCTTCAAGACAATTCTCAGCCGCATTCTGGAGGGGCAATCAAGATGCTCCTGCATCGTTTTCAGTTGTAAATGTTTGATGACCCTGAATACAGCCGGTAATTGTCTCCGTCTGAGTTTCCTCTCTGCTCACATGAACCGCTGGCTATGAAGACAACATTTTGGCACAGACAACGAGCTGTAGGCCAGTGCAGAGAATTGGCGGAAAGCACTGTCGGCTGCCTTCTATCACGAGGGTATTGGAAAGTTGGTACAACGCTACGTCTAAGTCGGATCGCCGACTACGGAGATAACTAGCTGAAAGTTGTAGCTAACCGTTGTAATAAAAGAGCCGGCCGGTGTGGCCGTGCGGTTAAAGGCGCTTCAGTCTGGAACCGCGTGACCGCTACGGTCCCAGGTTCCAATCCTGCGTCGGGCATGGATGTGTGTGATGTCCTTAGGTTAGTTAGGTTTAAGTAGTTCTAAGTTCTAGGGGACTGATGACCTCAGATGTTAAGTCCCATAGTGCTCAGAGCCATTTGAACCATTTTTTGAAATATGTTTACTCGAAGTTTTAATTTCTACATTTTCGTAATTTAATGCATGACGTGGGATGATGAGCTTAACTGTCTAAAATGATTAAAATAAAGTGTGGGCCAAAAGCAAGTTCCCAAAAACGCGTTTGTTGCAATAACAATGAACAAATGGAAATACAAATTTTGTTATCAACACGGAAATACATAGAGTTCAATGAACCTACAAAATATTCTCAAAGTGGTTTTCATGCTGTTCGAAGCAAACATTGCGTCTATCCAAATGTCATTTACAAATTTTGCCGAAAATTTTTCATTACTGTATGTTTTCAAATTCTGATCGGATTCGTTCCTTCAATCGCACATCACGAAACTTGACTGAGTTAACTACATTTTTTTCGTATACCCTAGACCGAGAAATCCACTGGTGTGACATCTAAGGATCCTGGAGGTCATTCAGTAGTCCCCCATGTGCAATCCATTCATCAAAGTTTTCATTTACAATAACTCCATAATCCGAGGGTGCTCCATTTTGTTGCCACATCAACTACACTACTGGCCATTAAAATTGCTGCACCAAGAAGAAATGCAGATGATAAACGGGTATTCGTTGGACAAATATATTATACTTCAACTGTCATGTATTTACATTTTCACGCAATTTTGGTGCATAGATCCTGAGAAATCAGTACCCAGAACAACCACCTCTGGCGGTAATAACGGCCTTGATACGCCAGGGCATTGAGTCGAACAGAGCTTGGATGGCATGTACAGGTACAGCTACCCATGCAGCTTCAACACGATACCACAGTTCATCAAGAGTAGTGACTGACGTATTGTGACGAGCCAGTTGCTCGGCTACCATTAACCAGGCGTTTTCAGTTGGGGAGAGATCTGGAGAATGTGCTGGCCAGGACAGCAGTCGAACATTTTCTGTATCCAGAAGGCCCGGGCAGGACCTGCAACATGCGGTCGTGCATTATCCTGTTGAAACGTAGGGTTTCGTAGGAATCGAATGAAGGGTAGAGCCAAGGATCGTAACACATCTGAAATGTAACCTCCACTGTTCACAGTGCCGTCAATGCGGTGACCGGGTCGTGTTACCAATGACACCCCATACTATCACGCTTCCAATGTGCGTTCACCACGATGTCGCCAAACACGGATGCGGCCACCATGATGCTATAAACAGAACCTGAATTCTTCCGAAAAAACGACGTTTTGCCATTCGTGCACCCAGGTTCATCGTTGAGTTCACCATCACAGGCGCTCCTGTCTGTGATGCAGTGTCAAGGGTAACGGCAGCCATGGTCTCCGAGCTGATAGTCCATGCTGGTGCAAACGTCGTCGAACTGTTCGTGCAGATGGTTGTTGTCTTGCAAACGTCCCCATCTGTGACTCAGGGATCGAGACGTGGCTGCACGATCCGTTACAGCCATGCGGTTAAGATGCCTGTCACCTAGACTGCTAGTGATACGAGGCCGTTGGGATCGAGCACGGCGTTCGGTATTACCCTCCTGAACCCACCGATTGCATGTTCTGCTAACAGTCACTGGATCTCGACCAACGCGAGCAACAATGTCGCAATACGATAAACCACAATCGCGATAGGCTACAATCCGATCTTTATCAAAGTCGGTAACGTGATGGTACGCATTTCTCCTCCTTACACGAGGCATCACAACAACGTTTCACCAGGCAACGTCGGTCAACTGCTGTTTGTGTATGAGAAATCGGTTGGAAACTTTCCTCATGTCAGCACGTTGTAGGTGTCGCCACCGGCGCCAACCTTGTGTGAATGCTCTGAAAAGCTAATCGTTTGGATGCCACAGCATCTTCTTCCCGTCGGTTAAATTTCGCGTCTGTAGCACTTCATCTTCGTGGTGTAGCAATTTTAACGGCCAGTAGTGTATTTACGAAACGACTGCAGATGTTCAACAAGTGGACTATTTTCCGGTTATAACATTACTTTTTGAGGCTTATCTAGGTAATCTGCGAAAGTGGTGGTGCCATAAAAATGTCCGACAGAACAGAGGCCACTCATATCTATAATTCTCTGGCCGCAACGGGTGTCCGATGAATATTTCAATGCGGATGCACAACTATCGTGCAAACTCCTACGCGAATCAAGCGAGTACGAGACTAATGGGCGGGGGTCGTGCAGTGTGGCGAGGCGGAAGTTGGAAATTTTGATATGACTGAAAGCGTGTAAGGCACCCGGTCTAGAGAAGCGGAGTATCCGGGTTCTAGTCCTGGCATGGCACAAATTCTCAACTCGCGCCGTTGCTTTGCCACTGTGCTCTGTGCGACTGGGAATCATTGGCTGAGCAGAGCTATCACATCAGGCGTTGCAAGATTATTTGTTATTTATTTAGTTTAATCTGATCTGTTTAGGGCCGTCAGGCCCGCTGTTCCATCGGACCAGGGTTTCAAACCTACAGTGCCTGTTACCTCATTTAGTGGAAGCTGCCGGCCGAAGTGGCCGTGCGGTTCTAGGCGCTGCAGTCTGGAGCCGCGAGACCACTGCGGTCGCAGGTTCGAATCCTGCCTCGGGCATGGACGTGTGTGATGTCCTTAGATTAGTTAGGTTTAACTAGTTCTAAGTTCTAGGGGACTAATGACCTCAGAAGTTGAGTCCCATAGTGCTCAGAGCCATTTGAACCATTTTTTAGTGGAAGCTATTCTCGATAAAACACATTATGTCCCTGCGAATAAGAGATGGTTCTGACTTCCGATTCTTGAAAAAGAAGCCAAATGCGAAGACTTGAGTTTGTAAGTAGGCTGTTTAGGTTTTTATGTTGGTAACACCACGTATCGCTCTGTATGAAAATCACTGACTGTGCTGTGTGCAGTCTGTGACTGGTTTGCATTGTTGGAATATTTTGCTATTGTAGTGTTGGGCAGTTGGATGTGAACAGCGCGTAGCGTTGCGCAGTTGGAGGTGAGCCGCCAGTAGTGGTGGATGTGGGGAGAGACGTGGCAGAGTTTTGAGAGCGGACGATCTGGACGTGTGTCCGCCAGAAAAAGGATATTAGTAAAGATGGTTATCATTAATTGATAGATATATATGATGACATTTGAACATCATTAAGGTAAATACATTGTTTCGTCTCTATCAAAATCTTTAATTTGCTAACTATGCCTATCAGTAGTTAGTACCTTCAGTAGTTAGAATCTTTCATTTAGTTGGCAGTATTGGCGCTCGCTGTATTGCAGTAGTATGAGTAACGAAGATTTTTGTGAGATAAGTGGTTCATGAAAGGTATAGGTTATCGTTAGTCAGGGCCATTCTTTTGCAGGGATTATTGAAAGTCAGATTGCGTTGCGTAATTAAAAAAAAATAAATAAAAATAAAATCAGAATAAGTAAAGAGAGAAATGTTTGAGTACGTTCACTTATGCTCAGCTGTTTGAAAATCAAATAACGTAGAGGTTTACCAGCACTGTCATTTACAAAATTTTTTTAAGGCGATGTTTCAAGTTACTCGACGAAAGCTGGTGATCGAAGTTAAGTAATTCGATATGGACAGAGATGCATTTCATGTAGTAGCTCAAAATTGAATGTGATACTGCATCAGAGCCAGCATTTATTACGGAAAAATTTAGCTTACGATGAACAAAGGATCTACCTCCTGAACCACGATGATGATGATGATGATTATTATTACTATTTGCGGTTCCTCTATTTCAAAACCTCTTTCACATGAGTATGTGAGGTAACTTTTTGAATTAAGATTGTATTTACGATTTTTTCAATTAGTTTGTGGAAACTTCTGTGTTTACTTGGAATCATGTTTTTTTTCTCTTTTTTCTAACTCCTGTTTCGTGCAGCTGCTGAGTGCCCCGGACAGCTGTCAGATGTCTCGCGCATGCGTAGTCACCCGTTTCGCGATCAACACAGAAGCTGGACCCCGATTTTTTTTTTTTTTTTTTTTTGCCTGCCATTTGTAGGCGGCGTCCATCCCACCGCCCTCCCCCCTTCCCCCCGCCATCCATCGCCCGCTTCTAATCAAGGCAGAGATAGGAACGGAAAGCGCGGTAACTCACATTTACAAATTAGCCCCGTCCGATCTGACAGTATTGGCAGAGCGTCAACAATTCTGTGGTGTCGTTTCACGTCTCCCTCCTCTCCCACCTCCCCCCTACCCATTTTTCTGTCTTTTTTTTTTTCCTGCTCCAAACTGTTATTTCCCTCACGTTTACATATCCTCTTGTGGTCATTCGCAGAGTAAACAACTGATATTTATTAACAACGGAAAATCCAAACATGTCATCAAAAGAGTCTCATGAAACTTAATCTGCATTTGCATGAATATCTACACAACATAAGCCACCTAGCGGCGTTTGGCAGAGGGTACTTTTAGTCACTATCATTTTCTACTCTTCCCCATCCCATTCGCGAATACTGTGTGGGAGACTGGCTGTCGATGAGCCCCATATGAATAAAGTCTGACTTTCTAGTCAATTTCATTTGGTGTTATATCTGTGGAAGGATGCTATATTCTCGCAACATACGTACTCGGAATTTAAAGATTATACCTCTCCGTCATGCACAACGCTACTGTTTTAGCGTATACCAATTACGGCAAGAAAAAGGAATAAAAATGAGATAGTGTTAATACTTTCATCCCTCTTTACCTCATCTGCATTACTGGAGATGACGTGTCACTGAACACATTTGTACTGTGCATGCAGAACACGCGAGGCGCCTAGTTGTTTCCACTGCCCTGTGTGGAATACATAAGTTCTTGTACAGTTCACTAACCTGCTGTCTTCATCATGATGATGATGTCCCCAGCGCAGAAAACAGCACGCAGGTCGTGGATTCTTTTTCTTGAGGCTGAAATTCACTTCGCAAGGAACTGCTGCTACGAATAAACTGTAACTCATTTGGGATGCCACTCGCGTTTTTATTGATATAGACACGAGAAACTATTCTTGATCACAACGTATTGAACATCTTTCCACAGTCATTATATCTGGCTAAAATAAGATGAAATACATCCTGCCACAGACAACGTGTCTGTCTACTGGAACCGTCAGAACTGGAGAGCCGGACTGCCCGAGACACTTCGCGCGCCAAGCCAGCAAGGAGTGACCCGAACGCCACCGAGGTGCATCGGCAGTAATATCGTCAGGCTTTTATTTTAGTAATACTTTGATTTTAATAATTTTGAAATGACTGATTGATAGCTGGCTGTTGAGAGATGTTTATTTTAAAAAATGAAGTAATTTGGATGAGAGGTTTAATTAATAATAGCAACTAAAGTTTAACGTTTTGGCTCCCTCCCGCCGAACACAGCAGCCAATCACAGAGCAGCAGCATCATGCAGGCGGTCTTTCTCACGGGAATGGTGCCGAACCTAACATCTGTCACAGGTACCTCATCCCACATTGCGTCATCTGTATGCTTCTAGCATCTCCACTGCCCTGGGAATAGCTTCCTGGAGCCTAATATGATGGCTGAATAAGCCAGAAATGTTACACACTACAGTTTCTGTCCGCAGCTCGTGGTCTTGTGGTAGCGTTCTCGCTTCCCGCGCACGTTGTCCCGCCGGGGTCAGGGCTTTTCCCTGCCTCGAGATGACTGGGTGTTGTTGTGTCGTCTTCATCACCATCATTCATCCCCATTACGGTCGGGGGAAGCCAATGGCCAACCACCTCCACTAGGACCTTGCCTAGTACAGCGGTGCGGGTCTCCCGCATCGTCCCCTACGCTCCTCGGAGTATGGGACCTCGTCATCATCGTTACAGTTCCTTGAGCAACTTCGTAGTTTTGTCGCGGTTACTTAACGAATAAGTAACGAATCGCACCGGTCCTTGTTGTAAGCGTCCGACGAGGAATATTCAAAAATCGGTCGAACGACTGTTTCGTAAGCCTCTTCTTTCGCTGAAAAATTAGGTTTGCTTAAGATCCTTCCAGGCAATTTCAGACTGGAATCTGCTTTACCTACAATTAGTTTCTGGTAATTAATCCACTTTAGGTCGGTCTGCACAATTATTTCAAGGAATTTCCCGGATGATACGTTTCCGTTTACTTGTCAATGGTTTCTTGCCAAAAGTGTAATCGAACAATAGTGCCTCCAGTAATGCCCCAAATCATACACTGAAGCTTCGCCACTTTCTTTTTACCTTTGGAAGCAGAACACAAATATCTTTACTGTATAAGTGCAGTACACGTCGTCAAAGGTAGATCAGAAATTTCTGTGAGGCACATTGACTTTTATGTAGGTTCATGTTCGGATTTTGTCACAAAATGTCACCGAGAGTCGAGTCCAAACATCCGCGGGAGCAGAAAACGTATTTACTATAGTTCACCATGAGGAGTGGTATTTTGCACGCTAGTTAGAAACTATTAAAAACTGCTTGACAGGGTGGCGCTAAAACAAACCTGTAGCAACACAGTGAGAAATAACTAGTAGTATTTGTTAGGAGTGACGACACAAAACTTCGTTTAATTTTGGCAACAGTTTGACGCATATCCTTCACTTTTTTTTCACATCAGTGTTCTGATTGATTTGATGCGCCCCACTACGAATTCCTTTCCTGTGCCAATCTTTTCATCTCAGAGAAGCACTTGCAACCTGCGTCCTAAATTATTTGTTGGATGTATTAAAGTCTCTGTTTCCTCTACAGTTTTTACCCTCTACATCTCCCTCTAGTAAGATCAAAGTTATTCCCTGGTGTCTTCACAAACATCCTACCCAACTGTCCTTTCTTCTTGTCAGTGTTTTCCACAAACTCCTTTCCGATTCTGCGCAGAACCTCCTCATTCCTTATGTTATCGCTCCACCTAATTTTCAACATTCTTTTGTATCACCACCTCTGAAATGCTTCAATTATTTTCTATTCCGGTTTTCCCACAGTCCATGTTTCATTACCACTGTGTTCCAAACGTACAGTCTCAGAAATGCTTTCCTCAAATTAAGGCCTATGTCTAATACTATAGACTTCTCTTGGCCAGGAATGCTCTCCTTGCCAGTGCTAGTATGCTTCTGATGTCCTGCTTGCCCCGTCCATCATTGGTTATTTTACTGTCTAAGTAGCAGAATCCCTTAACTTCATCTACTTCGTGAAGATCACTCCTTATATCTAATACAATGAAATCCAAGTAGCTTTCCTGTGTCTTGGGAGGCTACGATATTGTCACTATCATTGACAGTAATGTATCGATTTTCGGTACGTTTGTGTTCCGGCCTCGAGTGTTAAGGTCGATATTGGCCTCGAAAGAGATACCGGGGCGCCGAGTTGGCGGCGAGTGACCCTCTGGCGTCGAGGAGTGGAGGATTGGACAGTACCGAGCGAGGAGGACAGAACGGCAGAATGATGGGGTCCGGATGCTCCGAACTGTGCATTTAATAATTTTGGCACTCTGTGGTAATGAACTGATGGTGAAACCGAGAAGCTTGGGAATTTAACACTACTGTGGAACGATAAGCCGTGGGCTCTGCAGTTGTATGGACGCAGTTTACGGCGAGCTGTGGCATATGTCGTTTGTGGGTGTTTTGCCACGGCAGGTAAACAAGACAGTGCGGGCCTAACCTGAACGCCGGCCGGTGTGTCCGAGTGGTTCTAGGCGCTTCAGTCTTGAACCGCGCGACCGCTACGGTCGCAGGTTCGAATCCTGCCGCGGTCATGGATCTGTGTGATGTCCTTAGATTAGTTAGGTTTAAGTAGCTCTAAGTTCTAGGGGACTGATGACCTCAGACGTTAAGTCCCATAGTGCTCAGAGCCATTTGAACCAACCTGAACACGCTGTGCTGTAGCATGTTCGCCCACAATAGGGATATCATGATATTGGAGAAGAAAGCAGTGGAATACGGTACGTGTATTAACCTTCAGTGACTTCTGCGGTGTTAGTTTGCTTAACTGTGAGGAGGTTGAGCAGTAACTGTCAGCGACGAATGTGTAAAGGTGTGGCCAATGCCGGATGGGCGTTGTCATAAAGTTATTATATTTCTTATTTGTGAACATAATTTTGTTATCAGCATTACTCATTGGACAGATCTGATATTCAGTTCTGCGCTCTAGTTCATCGGGTTATAAATACTGGAATTTACCATATCTGCTAACAGTGGGTTTTGTATATGTTTTTATATCTGCGTGTTAAATGAAAGTTAATTTTGAACTTTGAAAGGTACCTTAACTACCATTACCATTCTGTAAGTATTTATTTGGAAGTGATGTTTGCTACTGTTATTGGTTGAGAATTTATTATCCAAAGAAACAGTTATTTAATCTTTTATGAAGTGTATTAAGATTTGTTGTTTTTGGTGAACGATTACTAATAAATTACTTAAATTAGTAATGTTGTGTAAGCAGTTACTGAAGGCACCCATCTCCAATGAACCATGGCCAGTTGGGAATGGGCATTGATGTAACATTAGGGAATTAGAGGCTATTTGTTAAGTTGTGGCGACGCTAATCCTGTTGTTTGTTGTTATTGTTGAAGTGCCTAGCCGCCCATAAATCAAATAACTCTGCACAGTAATACGCAGATACTCGTAGTTGAGTGTTTCTGTTACCGTGTAAACAGCGACTGCTAACGAGGAGGACACTGCAAGTGCCATAACCCGAGTTCGCAGAAACTTCACTCCGTAGAAGAGAAGCAAGAATAAGCGAACACGTGTCTCGTTTGTAGATACTCGGCCTCTTCAGAGAAAGCGTCCGTCAAAGTTCTCGTCGTAATTTATACTACTGGACATTAAAATTGCTACATCACGAAGATGACTTGTTAAAGACGCGAAATTCAACCGACAGGAAGAAGATGCTGTGATATCCAAATGATTAGCTTTTCAGAGCATTCACACAAGGTTGGCGCTGGTGGCGACACCTACAACGTGCTGACATGAGGAAAGTTTGCAGGCCGCGGTGGTCTCGCGGTTCTAGGCGCGCAGTCCGGAACCGTGCGACTGCTACGGTCGCAGGTTCCAATCCTGCCTCGGGCATGGCTGTGTGTGATGTCCTTAGGTTAGTTAGGTTTAAGTAGTTCTAAGTTCTAGGGGACTGATGACCACAGCAGTTGAGTCCCATAGTGCTCAGAGCCGTTTGAACCATTTTTTGAGGAAAGTTTCCTACCGATTTCTCATACACAAACAGCAGTTGACCGGCGTTGCCTGGTGAAACGTTGTTGTGATGCCTCGTGTAAGGAGGAGAAATGCGTACCATCAGGTTTCCGACTTTGATAAATGTCAGACTGTAGCCTATCGCGATTGCGGTTTATCGTATCGCGACACTGCTACTCGCGTTGGTCGAGATCCAATGTTAGCAGAATATGGAATCGGTGGGTTCAGGAGGGTAATACGAAACGCCGTGCTGGATCCCAACGGCCTCGTATCACTAGCAGTCGAGATGACAGGCGTCTTATCCGCATGACTGTAACGGATCGTGCAGCCACGTCTCGATCCCGGAGTCAACAGATGGGGACGTTTGCAAGACAACCACCACCTGCACGAACAGTTCGACGACGTTTGCAGCAGCATGGACTATCAGCTCAGAGACCACGGCTGCGGTTACCCTCGACGCTGCATGACAGGCAGGAGCGCCTGCGATGGTGTACTCAACGACGAACCTGGGTGCACGAATGGCAAAACGTCATTTTTCCGTATGAATCCAGGTTCTGTTTACAGCATCATGACAGTCGCATCCGTGTTCGGCGACATCGCGGTGAACGCACCTTGGAAGCGTGTATTCGTCATCGCCATAATGGCGTATCACCCGGTGTGAGGGAATGGGGTGCCATTGGTTACACGTCTCGGTCACCTCTTGTTCGCACTGACGGCTCTTTGAACAGTGGCCATTACATTTCAAATGTGTTACGACCCGTGGCTCTACCCTTCATTCGATCACTGCGAAACCCTACATTTCAGCAGGATAACGCACGACCACATGTTGCTGGTCCTGTACGGGACTTTCTGGATACAGAAAATGTTCGACTGCTGCCCTGGCCAGCACATTCTCCAGATCTCTCACCAACTGAAAACGTCTGGTCAATGGTGGCCGAGCAACTGGCTTGTCACAATACGCCAGTGACTACTCTTGATGACCTGTGGTATCGTGTTGAAGCTGCATGGGCAGCTGTACCTGTACACGCCATCCAAGCTCTGTTTGACTCAATATCCAGGCTATCAAGGCCGTTATTACGGCCACTCAGCACCTATGCACCCAAATTGCGTGAAAATGTAATCACATGTCAGATGTGTTCTAGTATAATATATCTGTCCAATGAATACCCGTTTATCATTTGCATTTCCTCTTGGTGTAGCAATTTTAATGGCCAGTAGTGGCTTTTAGCGGGTGCTAAACTCTGCCCATCAGTTGGCATAGTGGCTAGCGCCGGGGCTTCTCACTTCTGCGTACCTTTTTCGAAACCCAATAATTGTTTAATTCATTTTTCCATTTATCTACCCTTCTCAGTAGAAGGTTACTACGCGAAATTTTCTTATCAAGTTAGGTAATACAACGGCTATAAGTTAACTGTAGCCCGCATCTCGTGGTCGTGCGGTAGCGTTCTAGCTTCCCACGCCCGGGTTCCCGGGTTCGATTCCCGGCGGGGTCAGGGATTTTCTCTGCCTCGTGATGGCTGGGTGTTGTGTGATGTCTTTAGGTTAGTTAGGTTTAAGTAGTTCTAAGTTCTAGGGGACTGATGACCATAGATGTTAAGTCCCATAGTGCTCAGAGCCATTAGTTAACTGTAAAATTACAACTGGTTTACAACGACGCACGTCTATTATATAATATATTTGAGTATGCTATTTTCAGGTGTTACAATCTTCTTAAGTTCTCCTCTGCTTATGTTACATTCTTAGATGAGTTCTTAATTCTTATATTTTATTCTTATGTTTGTTCTTCAGGAATAATAGATGCATTCCCTTGGGTGATAACGATCGTAGAAACATTCCGAACACGACGATCACGGCACGAAGTCAGGCTTGGCAGAGCTACATTTCTTCGCACGAACCTCACTCGCGAAGGAAACGTCATTAACACCGCTGATGATTTCACGCCTTGGCAATAATTTTACGGCAATCTACGCACAACCGATCATTTTCCCGAAAAGTGGCGATTGCGCCCGATTACGTATCAAGGCATACTACAGGAATTTCACCGAAAACAATTTCAAATAATTTTTTTCCACTCATGTATTGCTTTTTTAAAATGCATTCACCAGACATGCAATTATTAGTCGAAGAAGGACAAAATTATCTGATATATGGAGATGGTATCCTTTGTATCACGCGTGGAAAGCGGCGCGTGGTTCTGCTCCTTTAAACCGAACTGTAGGCCGAATGTAGGAAGCTAGGGGGAGCAGGTGAGGTAGAACTGTCGGTACTGCAGTGTGAAGTTAAATCGCCTTCAACTTCAGCAAGAAGATAAATACATTACTTTGCACTGAGGAGCACTTAGGTGCGAAGCCGAATGCGTCAAGCTCACAGAAGTTACACAGGCAAAATCTGTAGTGGCTCGGCCACTATGAAATAGAAACAGTGTTGCTTGGTCGTCTGCTCGGCATCAGATGGGCTCAATCTGGAGCGGAGCTCGTAGAGCTGCACAGCGCCGGCTAGAGGGCGCTGTCGTCTGTCGATGTGGTAGTGGCAACCTAGCAGAGCGCGACTACGTTGTGGCATCGTAGCTATCGATACCACAGTATCTCTTCTTTCGGCTATTCTTCTTCTGTGGTGGATGCACACGCTTTGCCCGAACTCTTACGGGACTCGGTAAGATTGTCTGCCGCGAGTAATGAGTGTAATGAGCAGGGGCACTACGAATGTAGTGTGTGGACACGAAGTTGGGAATGTGGGTCTCAGGGGAAGCGTGCAAGGGATAAGTCCCTGCAGTCGCACTATACTCTGTGCCTTCGGTGGCTCAGATGGATAGAGCGTCTGCCTTGTAAGCAGGAGATCCCGGGTTCGAATCCCGGTCGGGGTACACATTTTCAACTGTCCCCTTTGATGCATATCAACGCCTGTGGATAGCTTAAGGTACTGACTTAATTATCATTTCAACATTATCTGAGTACACATTGGTAAACATTCGTGTAGTAATCTGCTAGAAACGTTGGTAGATAAATAAAAAAGAAAAATATTGGGTTTAGAACAAGGAGAGCATAAATGTGAAGTCGCAATGCGCCACTGTGCCACAGCTTCGCTTCAACTATTTGCTCTCTAAAAGGTACATAAAATACCAGGAAAACTTTGACAGTCGTTTTCTCAGAAACGGTTTAGTATCTGCGGATAAGCCGAGACACGCGTTCACTTATTCTCTTCCGTTGAGAGAAGTTTCTGAGAAATCTGATTGTCGCACTTGTCGTGTTCTCCAAGTAAGCCGAAACTGTAGACTTCCGAACGGAACCCGCAGAACTGAGCTCCGTAGTGTTATTGCGGGAAACGCTGGCAGTGTAGAAAGTAAGCCGGCCAAGTTGGCCGTGCGGTTCTAGGCGCTACAGTCTGGAACCCCGCGACCGCTACGGTCGCAGGTTCGAATCCTGCCTCGGGAATGGATGTGTGTGATGTCCTTAGGTTAGTTAGGTTTAAGTAGTTCTAAGTTCTGGGGTGTGTTCACCACGCATCGACTTCACTGCCCTTTATCTGAAGCATCTCTATCCATGCCAGTACAAGCCAGCAGTGGAACATCCCACTGTTGACATCCCTCTCTCTGCGAGCTGACACTTTCACGGACGAATATGATGCTGTGGTCTAGGGGTAGCGTCTTTGATCCATAATCAAAATGTCTTCGGTCCCGGGTTCGATCCCTGCCCTGTTACTGTGAACAGTTCTGTGACCGGGTTGGTCTAATCAGAATCGACAGCAGACCAACACCGACAACGATAGTTCAGGTATACATGCCGACGTCGCAAGCTGAAGATGAACAGATAGAGAAAGTGTATGAGGATATTTAAAGGGTAATGCAGTATGTAAAGGGGGACGAAAATCTAATAGTCATGGGCGACTGGAATGCAGTTGTAGGGGAAGGAGTAGAAGAAAAGGTTACAGGACAGTATGGGCTTGGGACAAGGAATGAAAGAGGAGAAAGACTAATTGAGTTCTGTAACAAGTTTCAGATAGTAATAGCGAATACCCAGTTGAAGAATCACAAGAGGAGGAGGTATACTTGGAAAAGGCCGGGAGATACGGGAAGATTTCAATTAGATTACATCATGGTCAGACAGAGATTCCGAAATCAGATACTGGATTGTAAGGCGTACCCAGGAGCAGATATAGACTCAGATCACAATATAGTAGTGATGAAGAGTAGGCTGAAGTTCAAGACATTAGTCAGGAAGAATCAATACGCAAAGAAGTGGGATACGGAAGTACTAAGGAATGACGAGATACGTTTGAAGTTCTCTAACGCTATAGATACAGCAATAAGGAATAGCGCAGTAGGCAGTACAGTTGAAGAGGAATGGACATGTCTAAAAAGGACCATCACAGAAGTTGGGAAGGAAAACATAGGTACAAAGAAGGTAGCTGCGAAGAAACCATGGGTAACAGAAGGAATACTTCAGTTGATTGATGAAAGGAGGAAGTACAAACATGTTCCGGGAAAATCAGGAATACAGAAATACAAGTCGCTGAGGAATGAAATAAATAGGAAGTGCAGGGAAGCTAAGACGAAATGGTTGCAGGAAAAATGTGAAGACATCGAAAAAGATACGATTGTCGGAAGGACCGACTCAGCATCAACCTTCGGTGACATTAAAAGCAACGGTGGTAACATTAAGAGGGCAACGGGAATTCCACAAATGCAGAGGAGAGAGCAGATAGGCGGATAGAATACATTGAAAGCCTCTATGAGGGTGAAGATTTGTCTGATGTGATAGAAGAAGAAACAAGAGTCGATTTAGAAGAGATAGGGGATCTAGTATTAGAATCGGAATTTAAAAGAACTTCGGAAGACTTACGGTCAAATAAGGCAGAAGGGATAGATAACATTCCATCAGAATTTCTAAAATCATTGGGGGAAGTGGCAACAAAACGACTATTCACGTTGGTGTGTAGAATATAGGAGTCTGGCGACATACCATCTGACTTTCGGAAAAGCATCATACACACAATTCCGAAGACGGCAAGAGCTGACGAGTGCGAGAATTATCGCACAATCAGCTTAACAGCTCATGCATCGAAGCTGCTTACAAGAACAATATACAGAAGAACGGAATAGAAAATTGAGAATGCGCTAGGTGACGATCAGTTTGGCTTTAGCAAAAGTAAAGGGACGAGAGAGGAAATTCTGACGTTACGACTAATAATGGAAGCAAGGCTAAAGAAAAATCAAGACACTTTCATAGGATTTGTCGACCTGGAAAAAGCGTTCGACAATATAAAATGGTGCAAGCTGTTCGAGATTCTGAAAAAAGTAGGGGTAAGCTATAGGGAGAGTGGGGTCATATACAATATGTACAACAACCAAGAGGGAAATAATAAGTGTGGACGATCAAGAACGAAGTGCTCGTATTAAGAAGGGTGTAAGACAAGGCTGTAGCCTTTCGCCCCTACTCTTCAATCTGTACATCGAGGAAGCAATGATGGAAATAAAAGAAAGGTCCAGGAGTGGAATTAAAATACAAGGTGAAAGGATATCAATCATACGATTCGCTGATGACATTGCTATCCTGAGTGAAAGTGAAGAAGAATTAAATGATCTGCTGAACGGAATGAAGTCTAGTGAGTACACAGTACGGTTTGAGAGTAAATCGGAGAAAGACGAAGGTAATGAGAAGTAGTAGAAATGAGAACAGCGAGAAACTTAACATCAGGATTGATGGTCACGAAGTCAATGAAGTTAAGGAATTCTGCTATCTAAACAGTAAAATAACCAATGACGGACGGAGCAAGGAGGACATCAAAAGCAGACTCGTTATGGCAAAAAAGGCATTTCTGGCCAAGAGAAGTGTACTAATATCAAATACCGGCCTTAATTTGAGGAAGAAATTTCTGAGGATGTACGTCTGGAGTGCAGCATTGTATGGTAGTGAAACATGGACTGTGGGAAAACCGGAACAGAAGAGAATCGAAGCATTTGAGATGTGGTGCTATAGACGAATGTTGAAAATTAGGTGGACTGATAAGGTAAGGAATGAGGAGGTTCTACGCAGAATCGGAGAGGGAAGGAATATGTGGAAAACACTGATAAGAAGAAGGGACAGGATGATAGGACATCTGCTAAGACATGAGGGAGTGACTTCCATGGTTCTAGAGGGAGCTGTAGAGGACAAAAACTGTAGAGGAAGACAGAGATTGGAATACGTCAAGCAAATAATTGAGGACGTAGGTTGCAAGTGCTACTCTGAGATGAAGAGGTTAGCACAGGAAAGGAATTCGTGGTGGGCAGCATCAAACCAGTCAGTAGACTGATGACAAAAAAAAAAAAAAAAAAAAGAGGTTGCAGTAGGTACTGGGAGAAGAAGAAGCTTGCACAGGGTAGAGTAGCATGGAGAGCTGCATCAAACCAGTCTCAGGACTGAAGAGAACAACAACAACAAATGATCTCACTGACAGCGTACGCACCCGTCTGCGGCTGTTCACTGACGATGCTATGGTGTACAAACTGACTTAGAATTTCTATTTGCCTGTTATGTAGATAAATGTAAGTTAATGCAGATGAGTCGGAAAAAGCACCCTGTAACGTTCCAATACAGCGTTGGTAGTGCGCTGCCTGTCGCAGTCAAGTCGATTAAATATCTAGGCGTAAGTTTAAGAGCGATATGATACTAAATTTTGAGGATGTGTAACTCGTATCTACAGGAAACAGGAATAGTGTCATAGGGCCTTTGCTGTTCCATATCTATATAAACGATTTGGTAGACAATCTGAGCTGCCGTCTTCGGTTGTTTGCAGATGACGCTGTTGTTTATCGATTAATCAAGTCATCAGAAGATAAAAAAAAAACTGCGAAACGATTTAGAAAAGATATCTGAATGGTGCGAAAAGTGGCAGTTGACCCTAAAAACGAAAATTGTGAGGTCATCCACATGAGTGCTAAAAGGAACTCGTTAACCTTCGATTACCCGATAAATCAGTCTAATCTAAAAGCCGTAAATTCTACTAAATACCTAGGAGTTACAATTACGAACAACTTAAATTGGAAGGAACACACAGAAAATGGTGTGGAGAAGACTAACCAAAGACTGTGTTTTATTGGCAGGACACTTAGAAAATGTAATAGATCTACTAAGGAGACTGCCTACACTACATTTGTCTGCTCTTTTTTAGAATACTGCTGCGCGGTGTGGGATCCTTACCAGATAGGATTGGCAGAGTACATCGAAAACGTTCAAAGGAGGGCAGCACGTTTTGTATTATCGCCAAATATGGGAGAGAGTGTAACAGAAATGATATATAATTTGGGCTGGAAATCGTTAAAACAAAGGCGTCTTTCGTTGCGACGGAATCTTCTCACGAAATTCCATTCACCAGCTTTCCCCTCCGAATGCGAAAATATTTTGTTGACACCGACCTACATAGGGTGGAACGATCACCACGATAAAATAAGGGAAATCAGAGCTCGTACGGGAAGATATAGATATTCGTTCTTTTCGCGTGCTACACGAGACTGGAATGATAGAGAATTGTGAAGGTGGTTCAGTGAACCCTCTGCCAGGCACTTAAATGTGATTTGCACAGTATCCATGCACATGTAGATGTAGGAATGCCGTATAGAACAGTAGTGCGACCCATTCTTGAGTACTGCCCGACTGTTTGGGATCCCGACCAGTTCGGAATGGAGGAAGATACAGAAGTAATTCGGAAGCGGTAGGTTCGACGGACACGCGAGTACCTCCGCAACTCAAGTGCCAAACCTTGGGGGAAAGGCGACGCTCTTGTCGAGGAACATTATTGAGAAAATGTCCGTCCCGACAGCTGAATGGTCAGCGTGACTGACTGCCGTCCTAAGGGGCCCGGGTTCGATTCCTGGCTGGGTCGGGGAATTTCTCCGCTCAGGGACTGGGTGTTGTGTTGTCTTCATCATCATTTCATCCCCATCCGGCGCGCAGGTCGCCCACTGTGGCGTCGAAGGTAATAAGACCTGCACCAAGGCGGCCGGACCTGCCCCACAAGTGGCCTCCCGGCCAATGACACCAAACGCTCATTTCCATTTCATTTCCATTGAGAAAATTTAGAGAACCAGCATTTGAAGCTGACTGCAGAACGATTCTACTGCCAACAACGTTCATTTTGCTTAAGGACCTCGAAGATAAGAGAAACTGGAATGCTTTCGAAGACAGTCATTTTCCCCTCGCTGTATTTGCAAGTGGAACAGGAAAGGGAATGATTGGCTGTGGTACAAAGTGCCCTCCGACACGCATCACAAGCTTGCGGAGTATTACTGCAGATGTAGACGTAGTCGCGCCGAGTGAACAATCAGGGCCCTGAGTTTGTGCGTGACGCATTGTGCGTGCCGGGCGGGCGTCCGGAAGGGCGTGGCCCTGGTGCCTTGGTGTGAGCGCAGAAGCGTGTAGTGCGGCCGTTACTGTCTGGGGTGGGCAGCAGGTGTCGGCAGAGGTCGAGCGGACGTCGCGGAGAAGGGCGTGGGGGGGGGGGGGAGGCAGAAAGAGCCGCCCCAGCCCACAAGCCTCTGCATGCTTGTCTGCTGTCTTCCAGGAAGCCCCGCTCTGATTCTCCTCACATTCCCCATTCTCCACTCGCTGATCTTCATAAGTACTTACAGCACGAACTGTACGTAGCGACACCTGTGAGTTGAACTGTCTACTTCAAACGAGGTGGATCCGTCATGTACACTACTGGCCATTAAAATTGCTACACCAAGAAGAAATGCAGATGGTAAACGGGTATTCATTGGACAAATATATTATACTAGAACTGACTTGTGATTACATTTTCACGCAATTTGGGTGCATAGATCCTGAGGAATCAGTACCCAGAACAACCACCTCTGGCCGTAATAACGGCATTGATACGCCTGGGTATAGGGTCAAACAGAGCTTGGATGACGTGTACAGGTACAGCTGCCCAAGCAGCTTCAACAAGATACCACAGTTCATCAAGAGTAGTGACTGGCTTATTGTGACGAACCAATTGCTCAGCCACCATTGACCAGACGTTTTCAATTGGTGAAAGATCTGGAAAATATGCTGGCCAGGGCAGCAGACGAAAATTTTCTGTATCCAGAAAGGCCCTTACAGGACCTGCAACATGCGGTCCTGCATTATCCTGTTGAAACGTAGTGTTTCGCGGGGATCGAATAAAGGGTAGAGCCACGGGTCGTAACACATCTGAAATGTAACGGCCACTGTTCAAACTGCCGTGAATGCGATCAACAGGTGACAGAGACGTGTAACCAATGGCACCCAATAGTATCACGCCGGGTGATATGCCAGTATGGCGATGACGAATACACGCTTCCAATGTGCATTCACCGCGATGTCGCAAAACACGGATGCGACCATCATGATGCTATAAACAGAACCTGGATTCATCCGAAAAAATGACGTTTTGCCATTCGTGCACCCAGTTTCGTCGTTAAGTACACCATCGCAGGCGTTCCTGCCTGTGATGCAGCGTCAAGGGTAACCGCAGCCATTGCCTCCGAGCTGACAGTCCATGCTGCTGCAAACGTCGTCGAACTGTTCGTGCAGATGGTTGTTGTCTTGCCAACGTCCCCATCTGTTGGCTCAAGGATCGAGCCGTGGCTGCACGATCCGTTACGCCGGCCAGTGTGGCCGAGCGGTTCTAGGTGCTACAATCCGGAACCGCGCGACCCCTACGGTCGCAGGTTCGAATCCTGCCTCGGGCATGGATGTGTGTGATGTCCTTAGGTTAGTTAGGTTTAGGTAGTTCTAAGTTCTAGGGGACTGATGACCTCAGCAGTTAAGTCCCATAGTGCTCAGAACCATTTGAACGATCCGTTACAGCCATGCGGATAAGTGCCTGTCATCTCGACTGCTAGTGATCCGAGGCCGTTGGGATCCAGCACGGCGTTCCGTATTACCCTCCTGAACCTACCGATTCCATATTCTGATAACAGTCATTGGATGTGGACCAGCGCGAGCAGCAGTGTCGCGATACGAGAAACCGTAATCGCGATAGGCTACAATCCGACCTTTATCAAAGTCGGAAACGTGATGGTACGCATTTCTCCTCCTTACAGGAGGCATCACAACAACGTTTCACCAGGCAACGCCGGTGAACTGCTGTTTGTGTATGAGAAATCGGTTGGAAACTTTCTTCATATCAGCACGTTGTAGGTGTCGCCACCGGCGCCAACATTGTGTGAATGCTCTGAAAAGCTAATCATTTGCATATCACATCATCTTCTTCCTGTCGGTTAAATTTCGCGTCTGTAGCACGTCAGCTTCGTGGTGTACCAGTTTTAATGGCCAGTAGTGTATTTCCACTGATAAGTCAAAACATTATGAGGACTGCCCACCGCGAAGTTGGATGCAGTCTGATGGCGTTGGGCATTTGACGCGGTAACAAAATTATGTAAGCCGAGCTGCCACGGACGGGGGCTCACCTAGCGAAGATATGGGCTGCAAATGGGGTAATCTATTGAGAAGAGCGGCTTTGTCAAAGGACAGGTTATTGTTATTATTATTATTATTATGGAGTGTCAATGAGCGAGTATCTCGTAAACGACGAAGCAGGCCGAATGTTCACGTGCTACTGTCGTGACCGTCTACGTAAAGAGGTAGGACAGTCAAACTACCACTAGGCGCTAAATGGTTGGACGTCCACTTCTCTACGCAGAACGTGGGGGTCGGAGAGCTGTCTGCTCTGTAAAGTAGAATAGCTGGTGATCTGTGGCATCTGTGCCGAAAGACCACAATGCAGGTACAGGCACAAGTGCTTCGGAGAGCACCGTTCATCGTACGCTGTTGAACATGGAGTCCACAACATACCACCCCTACGTTCTGGCGTGATGACCAAACGACATAGTCAATCACGTTTGCTGTGGGCACTGGATAATCTGGCTTCGACCTTCGATCAGTGGAAACTTGTGTGCTCTTTGGGTGATTCACATTTTTGCAACACTAGGTGGATGGTTGTCTCCACAAACGCCGTCATCGAGGTGGACGGCGGCTCGAAACGTGCATCGCGCCACGGACACAGTCTGCTGGGAGCAGTATTACGCTAGGGAGACATTCTCCTGCGCTTGCGTGATACCTGTGGTAGTAATCGAACACCCGCCCACAGCTGTGAACCACCTGCACCCTTTCACGCTTGATGTCTTCCCCCACGGCGATGTCATCTTTCACCAATGTAATTATCAGTGTATCGGAGCTAGAGCCGTGTTACAGTGGTTTGGGGGTTGATTTGGGGGGAGGAGACAAAACTGCGATGTCATCAGTCTCATCGGATATGGAAGGATGGAGAAAGAAGTCGGCTGTGCCCCTTCGAAGTAACAATCCAGGCATTTACCTTAGGCGATTTGTCGGCCACTGTGGCCGAGCGGTTCTAGGCGCTTCAGTCCGGAACCGCGCTGCTTCCTAGGTCGCAGGTTCCAATCCTAACTCGGACATGGATATGTGTTATGTCCTCAGGTTAGTTAGGTTTAAGTACTTCTAAGTCTAGGGGACTGATGACCTCAGATGTTAAGTAAATAGTGATTAGAGCCATTTGAGGCGATTTAGGGAAATCACGGCAAACCAAAATCAGGATGGCCGGACGGGATTGAACCGTCGTCCTCCCGAATGCGAGTCCAGTATGCTGACCACTGCCCCACCTCGCTCGATACAGTGGTTTGAGGAGCACTACAGTGAACTGACATTTATGTCTCGGCGACCAAATTCGTCTGATGTAAATCCTATGTAACCCATCTGGGCCACCGAGCGAGGTGGCGCAGTGGTTATCACACTGGACTCGCATTCGGAAGGACGACGGTTCAATCCCGTCTCCGGCCATCCTGATTTAGGTTTTCCGTGATTTCCCTAAATCGCTTGAGGCAAATGCCGGGATGGTTCCTTTGAAAGGGCACGGCCGATATCCTTCCCCATCCTTCCCTCACCCGAGCTTGCGCTCCGTCTCTAAGGACCTCGTTGTCGACGGGACGTTAAACACTAATCTCCTCCTCCTCCTCCTCCATCTGGGCCGCTATCGGGCGCCTTTACCGCGTACACAAATCAGCGGCCCCTTTATTTACGCGAATTACATCTAATGCCACTTTACCTCCACAAACCTGCCAATAAATTGTCGGACCCCTGATACGCGGAATCAGGGAAGTATTTAGTTCTAAAGATGGACAAACAAGCTATCAACCAGGTGGTTGTAATATTTTGGATCATCAGTGTAACTAGTTATGTAAACGTAAACAAGTGCACAAATGTGCAATGTTACGCAATTCAACATAAAACAAGCATCCGTGGAATGTTGTGTGTGGACGTCTCTAGTTACACAACGTGATTTTAAGTGTATTGCTTTTATTTTTTGACGAACCTATTTTTATTTTTAACTGACTTGTGAGTAATGTGCTACATTACTATCCACTGTCATGTCAATATGGCGTGCGTGATGCAGCCATAATGGAACAGAACGTATAATAAAAAGTTTTTTACAGATAAGAAGATGACAGTCTTAATTGTTGAAACTGGAAATCAGGAATACGTAGCAGTGAATACGATTTTGGCTACAAAATTTTCTTCATAGCAATTAGAGATCGCTCCTCCTTGTTCCTAATTGTGAGAATTCCCACTAAAAGGCACTATTAATTATTTTCTCTAGGACTTACGGTTTCTGGCTTTCAGAGGGTAAAAAACAGCAAATTATTAAAAATAGTGCGTTAATGGTATAAAATTAATGTTTATCTTTACATAAAGAGGGTTGAGAGCAAATATTAAATGTGTGTACCCCATCTAAGTGCAGTAGAACCGTATCCAGAGATAAACTGTGTTCTGAGAGTGTAACAGGGTGCAGGGGGAAGGGGTGGTGGGGGAGGGGGTGGTGGGTGATTGCCCGGTCCATCCACCCCCCAGTGCGTCACAGGAATCAACCACTTCATGTTTCACAGAGTTACACCGACAATCCACAGCGCGCCTTACGTCTTGTTGGGGACGGAGTGTGCAGACTTGTCCAGAGTGTGTTTACTTTCCACAAAATGCATTAACACTAAACGGAATCCAGGTATGGGTTATTAATAATACTAACGCTAGAAACGCATATAGACTGAATCTACTTAAATTTCTTCACACTTTTCTACGCTGCTAGAGCAGAAATTGATTCGTAGTTGTCATGTGCGGCACCTGTGGTGTTCTTCCAGAAAAGACTGCTTCCCCCACCGCGAGCGATGCCTGCTTTCCGTTTTGCAGACAAACCATACCTCACAGACAATTTTTATCCGGTTCTCTTGTGTCAGTCGGCAAAATAACTTCAATGAACCCGTGATTATACAGTTATTCTGAGTTTATTAAATGGGAACTTATTTGCAGTTTTAAAGCGACCTTTCACGTAAATATATACTATGTGAGAAGTGTGTGTTATTGGTGGGACTCCCCCCTGGCACTGTACAAAAATATGTGACTACAGAATTTTTTTTCCCGTGTTCGCCCTTTATTGACTGCGCTATGTACAGGGTGATCAAAAAGTCAGTATAAATTTGAAAAATTAATAAACCAAGGAATAATGTAGATAGAAGTAAAAATTGACACACATGCTTGGAATGACATGGTGTTTTATTATAACAAAAAAAGTTCACAAAATGTCCGACAGATGGCGCTGGACAGCAAAACTGCTACCCTGACGGGTAAGAGGTACGCCGATATGTTACAGAATCGCATCATCCCCAGCCTGGCTGATAAGCACCTGCTGGAACGTACGATGTTTATGCAGGATGGCGATCCACCCCATATTGCTAGACGCGGGAAAGATCTCTTGCGCGCGTCGTCTGGTGATGATCGTGTGTTCAGCCGCCACTTTCGTCATGCTTGGCCTCCCAGGTCCCCAGCCCTCAGTCCGTGTGATAATTGGCTTTGGGGTTACCTGAAGTCACAAGTGTATCGTGATCGACAGACATCTCTAGGGATGCTGGAAGACAACATCCGACGCCAATGCCTCACCATAACTCTGGACATGCTTTACAGTGCTGTTCACAACATTATTCCTCGACTACAGCTATTGTTGAGAAATGATGGACATATTGAGCATTTCCTGTAAAGAACATGATCTTTGCTTTGTCTTACTTTGTTATGCTAATTATTGCTATTCTGATCAAATGAAGCGCCATCTGTCGGACATTTTTTGAACGTTTGTATTTTTTTGGTTCTAATAAAACCCCATATCATTTCAAGCATGTGTGTCAATTTGTACCTCTCTATCTACATTAATCCGTGATTTACTCAATTTTCAAATTTATACTGACTTTTGGATCACCCGATATATCGCGTGCACAGGGAAGTGATGTCAACATGTACATTTCACACCTGGTTGTGTCTTTAGCTTTCGTTTTCTTGGCCGTTTTTATCTGTCAGGTGTTACTAATGTTCCAGTATTGTATGGCCCTGTAACGTCTATTCAGATTGTGCATCTAGTCAATGTTTACATTTCCTTACGGGGAGTTAGAACGGAATTTTTTTTTCACATTTTCCAATTTTTATCTCATTATAAAATTTGCAGTTTTCTGAATAAAATAGTATATATGTTATTTTATTCGGATATATATATATATATATATATATATATATATATATATATATCAAATCACTTAAAACTCACGTGGAAAGTATTTTTTTTAATATAATCTACACTGGTTGAAAATGTTAAAATTTTTACGTGTATTATTTCAAGATCTAATGAAATAGGTAATTTTTTTTATATAGAAGGCTGTCGATTGCTGTATTATAAAGGATAAATTACGTGTTTGTATTGGTAGCACTGTCAAGAACAGTATCGTATCGTTTCATAGTGTAAGCACGCCTTGTATGTCGAAGTGCTAACGTTTTTCCGAGGAAAAGGGACGAGTAGATTGGTAAATCTCTTAAAAAGTAAAGTATGACGCCAAAACGAAGTGTTTTTAAGAAACGTGGGTATCATGGTAATAGATTTTCGAATAAAGGGAAACATTGTGTTAGGTTATATTCTGATAGATTTACACATCCTAACAAGCGTGTTATGTGAATGTGCGTGTTGTAAAATATGTGGAGGACAGTTAGTTTACATGAAGACAGTGAGGTATCAAATAGACTAGCGAGGTAACTTGTCATTAATTGTGCCAGTTGTAAGAATACTAATTCATTTTGGAATTCTGGTAAGTGTATAGATAATTATTTTAAAATAAATGTTAGGTGGTTTCATCAATTGATAGCTATTGGCAAAGGACACACTGCAGCAGAAACAATGTGTGCCGTGATGAATATGCCAGACCCACCTTGTAAAATCGACAATTATGCAGGTTTTACTGGAGCTGCTGTGGAATCTGTTGCATGTCAGTAAATGAAGGGTGCTACAAAGGAATCATTTGAAATAAATGATGGTATGATTGACATACCGGTAGCTTTTGATGGCACTTGGCAGAAGTGCGGCTACAGTTCTAAGAATTCTATTGCTACTGTGACCAGTGTGGCTACTGGACACGTAATAGATTTCCAGATTTTAAAGAAACATTGTTTTAAGTTTAAGTCAGGGAATGAAGAAGAGCATATCTGTGACAGAAATTATGAAGGAACAAGTGGTGGTATGGAGGCCTTTGCAGCTACTGAAATTTTTAATCGATCTGTGAACGAAAGGGGAGTGTGTTACACAAAGTTCTTAGGTGATGGATACACAAAAGCATATAACATTGTAGTAGCCGCTCAGCCTTATAGTAAGGAGATTATTACAAAACTGGAATGTGTTGGTCATGTCCAGAAGAGGATGGGCACCAGGCTGAGGAAGTTGGAACAAAGTTTGAGAGAGAATAAACTTTCTGGTGATAAAACCACAAGAGGCAGGCTGACAGACAAAGTGCTTGATGAACTACAGCAGTATTATGGGATGGCCATTAGAAATAATACTGAGGATTTCTCGAAAATGAAGCAGGCAGAATGGGGAACCTTCTTCCACAGATTGTCAACTGATGAAAACCCAGTACACCACCTTTGTCCTCCTGGGCCTGATTCATGATGCAATTACCGCAATTCCCAGAACTCAAACACTTCATACAGCCATAAACATTCCATCCCAGCAGCAGTCATAGATATCATGAAATCTATTTACAGAGTCCTGGCAAATCCTGAATTACTGAAGAAGTGTGTGCATGGTCAGACCCAAAATCCCAAAAGTCGTTCAATACTATTATACGGACTCGCTTACCAAAAAATGGTTTTGTTGGAATGAAGACTCTAAAGTGGGGGGTCAGTGATGCCGTTATTGCTTTTAATGATGGGAATATTGGTAGGGTGAAAGTGATACAAGATATGAGAATTAATCCTCGACCAAACTCAGAGAACTTGAACGGATGGACAAGGTTCGCATTGATAAAGCAAAGTATGCAGCACAGTTGGCCACTAACGAGTCCAGAAAGAAGAAAAAAGTTGGAAAAAGATAAAGAGGATGATATACAATACGATGCAGGGTGATTCTGAGTGACTAAAAATTAAAAATTAAGCATATATTACGTGAGTTACAGTCTTTTGAAACTTTAGAAGCCGTTCCTGAAAATTTGCCTTTTCTGTCGCATTTTTCCCTAAATCTCAGAAACCACTTCGAGTAGAGTATTCAAATTTTCAGGGAGTAATAACGTACATATCCTAACATCCTAAGTCTACTGAACTAAAAGAAGAATATAATGTTATGTATAATTAAAAACTTTAACCGTGTAATTAAAATATTGTATTTCCGAAAGCAGTGGCCGTAATACAATTATTGTAGTTCAGTAGACTCAGAACATACAGTTTAATGTCCTGTAACAGTTTCATGTCAATGGCTACAGTGGTTCCTGAAATACAGGAAGCCAAGTCATTAAATTTAACATTGTCAGGATAGTGCGTTCCAAGTCCCCTTAAATCGATATATTTCATCAGCTTAGTTTGGCGTTTGTAATGCCTGCCTATGTTCAAGTGAATACAGTAGGTAGAATTTTTTGCATTATATGTAAATTATAATTACTGTTTACTGTAGATTATATACCGAGCGAACCCACACCGCACAGCAACACTCCAGAATAGGGCGGACAAGCGTGGTGAAAGCAGTCTCTTGCACCTTCTAAGTGTTCTGCCAATGAATCACAGTCTGTAGTTTGCTCTATCCACAACATTATCTATGTGGTCGTTCCAATTTAGGTTATTTGTAATTGTAATCCCTAAGTAAGTACTTGAATTTACAGCCTTCACATTTGTGAGACTTATCGCGTATTCGAAATTTATTTGATTTCTTTTAGTACTCATGTGAATAACTTCACACTTTTCTTTATTCAGAGTCAATTGCCACTTCTCGCACCATACACATACCTTATCTAAATCATCTTGCAAGTCATTTTGATCATCTGATGACTTTACAAGACGGTAAATGACAGCATCATCTGCAAACAATCTAAGACGGCTACTCCTCTGTCGTTAATATAGATCAGGAACAATAGAGGGCCTATGACACTTCCCTGGGGAATACCGGATATTACTTCCGTTTTACTGGATGACTTTCCATCTATTACTACGAACGGTGACCTTTCTGAGAGGAAATCACGAATCCAGTCGCACAACTGAGGCGATACTCCGTAGGCACGCAGTTTGGTTAGAAGACGCTTGTGAGGAACGGTGTCGAAAGCCTTCTGGAAATCTAAAAATATGGAATCAATTTGACATCCCCTGTTGATAGCACATATTACTGTTACTAGTTGTGTTTCACAAGAACGATATTTTATGAAACCGTGCTGACTGTCTGCCAATAAATCGTTTTCTTCGAGGTACTTCATAATGTTCGAATACAGTATTTGTTCCGAAACCCTACTGCAAATCGACGTTACTGATATAGGCCTGTAATTCAGCGGATTACTCCTACTTCCCTTTCTGGGTATTGGTGTGACTTGAGCGATTTTCCAGTCTTTAAGTACGGATCTTTCTGTGAGCGAGTGGTTGTAAATAATTGCTAAATATGGAGCTATTTTATCAGCATACTCTGAATGGAACCTGACTGGTATACAATCTGGACAGGAGGCCTTGCCTTTACTAAGTGATTTAAGCTGCTTAGTTACTCCGAGGATATCTACTTCTATGTTTCTCGTCTTGGCTGTTGTTGTTGATTGGAATTCACGAATATTTACTTAGTCTTCTTTGGTGAAGGAGGTTCGGAAAACCGTGTTTGATAACTCTGCTTTAGTGGCACTATCACCGTTGTTATCGCGCAATGAAGGTATTGATTGCGTCTTGCCACTGGTGTGCTTTATGTATGACCAGAATCTCTTTGGGTTTTCTGCGAGATTTCGAGACAGAATTTCGTTGTGGAAATTATTAAAAGTATCTGGCATTGGAGTACGCGCCATATTTCGAACTTCTGTAAAACTTTGCCAATCATGGGGATTTTGCGTTCTTTTAAATTTGGCATGCTCTTTACGTTGCTTCTGCAACAACGATCTGACCCTTTTTGTGTACCATGGGGCGATCAGTACATCACTTGTTAATTTATGTGGTATATATCTCTCAATTGCTGTCGATACTATCTCTTTAAAAACATTCGACAACTTTTCTACACTTACATGATCAGATCGGAAGGAGTGAAGACTGTCTCTTAAAAAGGCGTTAAGAGCATTTTTATCAGCTTTTTTAAACAGATATACTTCGCGTTCTTTTTGATGATTGTAGGTGTTACGGTATTCAGCCTAGCAGGAACTGCCTTGTGGTCGCTAATCCCTGTATTCGTCACAATACTCACTATTTGTCCAGGATTATTTGTTGCTAAAAGGTCAAGTATGCTTTCGCAACCATTTACGCTTGGAGTGGGCTCATGAACTAATTGTTCAAAATATAAAACACAGCGTATTGTACCAAGACGCAGACAGATGCAATGCAGCGTGGTGTAGGCCATCAAAGAGTCATAGACTGATTTCATCGCTGACGTAGCGATGCCAGCTTGAACTAACGACTATAAACAACAGGCATGTGTATTCGACCACATAGTTGTGTGCAGGCATTGTTATGTTGTGGAAGTACGACAGTAGTGAGGCAACGTTGTTGTGTTGTTGCTGCTGGCAGTGGAGCGATACCTCTAAGTGTTCCAGATATTTTCCATTTTGGTTTGAAGAAGAGGAATGTGTGTGTGTGTGTGTGTGTGTGTGTGTGTGTGTGTGTGTGTGTGTGTGTGTGTGTGTGTGTGTGTGCGCGCGCGCGCGCAAAGTTCGTCCAGCACATCTTGGTCCCTTAAAAGGTGAGTGACGCGTGCACGCTTTCCAAAACTCGATTGAAATGCAAAATGCGCGCAATTTTTTTTCTGAAAAAGCGTCATATCACTGACGACGGAACTTGGTGTTGTCAATATGAATTTATGATAAGACGACAAAGTGCAGAAATTCGCATAAAGGGTCAGCGCTTTGGCGACACAACCGACGTTCAAAGCCATTGCGTTCCACGAGTTCAACATCATCCTAAACAAGGACTTTCGTAGCCGTTTTACGTGGTTGTGTAAACGTTCTGTGCGTTATAATAAAGTGGGGGCGAGACTGTGTCCGAGGGTTGGAACTTTAATAGTGGCAACTACACTCCTGGAAATTGAAATAAGAACACCGTGAATTCATTGTCCCAGGAAGGGGAAACTTTATTGACACATTCCTGGGGTCAGATACATCACATCATCACACTGACAGAACCACAGGCACATAGACACAGGCAACAGAGCATGCACAATGTCGGCACTAGTACAGTGTATATCCACCTTTCGCAGCAATGCAGGCTGCTATTCTCCCATGGAGACGATCGTAGAGATGCTGGATGTAGTCCTGTGGAACGGCTTGCCATGCCATTTCCACCTGGCGCCTCAGTTGGACCAGCGTTCGTGCTGGACGTGCAGACCGCGTGAGACGACGCTTCATCCAGTCCCAAACATTCTCAATGGGGGACTGATCCGGAGATCTTGCTCGCCAGGGTAGTTGACTTACACCTTCTAGAGCACGTTGCGTGGCACGGGATACATGCGGACGTGCATTGTCCTGTTGGAACAGCAAGTTCCCTTGCCGGTCTAGGAATGGTAGAACGATGGGTTCGATGACGGTTTGGATGTACCGTGCACTATTCAGTGTCCCCTCGACGATCACCAGTGGTGTACAGCCAGTGTAGGAGATCGCTCCCCACACCATGATGCCGGGTGTTGCCCCTGTGTGCCTTGGTCGTATGCAGTCCTGATTGTGGCGCTCACCTGCACGGCGCCAAACACGCATACGACCATCACTGGCACCAAGACAGAAGCGACTCTCATCGCTGAAGACGACACGTCTCCATTCGTCCCTCCATTCACGCCTGTCGCGACACCATTGGAGGCGGGCTGTACGATGTTGGGGCGTGAGCGGAAGACGGCCTAACGGTGTGCGGGACCGTAGTAGCCCAGCTTCATGGAGACGGTTGCGAATGGTCCTCGCCGATACCCCAGGAGCAACAGTGTCCCTAATTTGCTGGGAAGTGGCGGTGCGGTCCCCTACGGCACTGCGTAGGATCCTACGGTCTTGGCGTGCATCCGTGCGTCGCTGCGGTCCGGTCCCAGGTCGACGGGCACGTGCACCTTCCGCCGACCACTGGCGACAACATCGATGTACTGTGGAGACCTCACGCCCCACGTGTTGAGCAATTCGGCGGTACGTCCACCCGGCCTCCCGCATGCCCACTATACGCCCTCGCTCAAAGTCCGTCAACTGCACATACGGTTCACGTCCACGCTGTCGCGGCATGCTACCAGTGTTAAAGACTGCGATGGAGCTCCGTATGCCACGGCAAACTGGCTGACACTGACGGCGGCGGTGCACAAATGCTGCGCAGCTAGCGCCTATTCGACGGCCAACACCGCGGTTCCTGGTGTGTCCGCTGTGCCGTGCGTGTGATCATTGCTTGTACAGCCCTCTCGCAGTGTCCGGAGCAAGTATGGTGGGTCTGACACACCGGTGTCAATGTGTTCTTTTTTCCATTTCCAGGAGTGTATTTAGTTCAGTTACTTCCACATAAAACATTTCTTCAAAGACTTCTAGTTGTTCACATCTGTTACGCAGAGTGATTTTTTTCCAGCGTGTACAAAGGTATTGATCGATGAGAGGGCACGGAACAAAAAAGTCTAATGAACTTATGTCCGGAAATGCATAGTTTCCACGCTAGACCATTTGTTCAATCATACATTGTTACAGAAACTGCGGTCTAATACGCTCTGTACCTTGCAAGCACTGTTACAGTATGTGTTGAAAATGGTTTCCATGAGCCACAACCCATGCGTGTATGCACCGTAGCATGTTCTCAACGTTCACATCTGTCAGGCTGCATCCGAAATGTGTCAAAGGCAGCATGAATACGCTGCTCCAATGTCTCCGCATCTGCAATGGGCTCTGCACACACGTTACTTTTGAGATGGGCCCATAACCAGAAATTGCACGGGTTCAGATCCGACGAACGAGCAGGCCTGATCCATCGACGAGGAAAGACACGATTGAAATGTTTCCAGAAGTTAACGGCGGTGGGCTGGAGCATCATCATGTCATCATGTAGCAGCCACATAACCCTTCGAATCATCACTGGCACTTCTTCCACCAGGAGGCGCAAAGTTTCCCGCAAGAAACGCCGATAGTTCCGACCTGTTAGGCGACGTGGAAGGAGGACTAGTCTCAAATACGGTCGTCAATTCTCCCGGCCCAAACATTCCGACTGCACCGATGCTGATTCTCTCTCACCATACCGCAGGGGTTCTGCATACTATCACACATATGACTGTTATGGAAGTTGAAGATACTACTCCGCATAAAGGTGGCCAAATCTATGAATAGGATGGATGAGACAAATCCCCGAATCGTGGTTACCTGGTGAAGAAAACAATGACAAAAGTGCTCCCGATGTGGAAAATCTGTCGCTAGTCAGCCCTGCACACGATGTAAGTGATAAGGGTAGTACATCTACGTCCACATCTGCATTTATACTCCGCAAGCCACCCAACGGTGTGTGGCGGAGGGCACTTCACGTACCACTGTCATTACCTCCCTTCCTGTTCCAGTTGAAACTTCCCTTTGAACAATTTATACACGCCTGTGCTTAAACTGACACACAATATTTTGTTAGCGCAACGCAATCTGACTTTCAAAATTCCCTACAAAAGAATGGCCCTGACTAACATTAAACTATACCTTTCACAAATCACTTACCTCACAAAAATCTTCGCCGCTCAAGCTACTGCAATACAGCGAGCGCCACTACTGCCAGCTAAATAAAAGATTCTAACTACCGAAGGCACTAACTACTGATAGGCATAGTTAACAAATGAAAGATTTTGATAGAGAACAAACAATGTATTTACCTTGGTATCATCATATATAAATATAGCAGCTCATGACAAATTTCAAAACTCCGCCCTCTCTCTCCCCACATCCACCACTGCTGGCGGCTCACCTCCAACTGCGCAACGCTACGCGCTGTTCACATCCAGCTGCCTAACACTACAATGGCGAGTATTACAACAATGCAAAGCAGCCACAGACTGCACACAGCACAGCCAGTGATTTTCATACAGAGGTGGCGTTACCAATAAAAAAACCTAAACAGCCTAACAGCCTACTTACATAGCCCCCATGCTCCCCACAAATAATTTTACAAATTTTTTTTGGGCAGTGGCCAATAATGATTTGATAAAATTTTTCATAATTACAATAACAAAGAAATCAAATGCACACACTTATTGATACAATGTTGGTCAAGAGCTAAAATTTTCTCACAGTCCATAAAGATAGTCCTGATCATTCATCATAACAGTAATTACAGGTTTTTTTTCACAAAGTCTCATTAGTAAAAGAAATTGCACACAGAAGTAGTGGATTTCCATGCAGTCTTGAAGAAGTAGTGTTGTCCTTCCAACGGAAAGACAGTGTTGACTCTTGACATGCTGACAGGTAATGGGCCACAATGGAGCAAACCCACAGCAGAGTCATTCGAAGTTTTGAAGAGTATTGGTAGGTAAGTCATCACAGAGCAGACCCAGTGGAGTCCTGGTAGAGATTGTGGTATTGGTGGGCCACCAGAGGTGCAGACCCACTGCAGTCCTTGTAGAGATAATGGCGTTGGTGGGTCATCATAGATGCAGACCCACTGTAGTCCTTGTAGAGATAATGATATTGGTGGATCATCAGAGGTGCAGACCCACTGCAGTCCTTGTAGAGATAATGGCGTTGGTGGGTCATCATAGATGCAGACCCACTGTAGTCCTTGTAGAGATAATGATATTGGTGGATCATCAGAGGTGCAGACCCACTGCAGTCCTTGTAGAGATAATGGCGTTGGTGGGTCATCATAGATGCAGACCCACTGTAGTCCTTGTAGAGATAATGATATTGGTGGATCATCATAGATGCAGACCCACTGTAGTCCTTGTAGAGATAATGATATTGGTGGATCATCAGAGGTGCAGACCCACTGCAGTCCTTGTAGAGATAATGGCGTTGGTGGGTCATCATAGATGCAGACCCACTGTAGTCCTTGTAGAGATAATGATATTGGTGGATCATCATAGATGCAGACCCACTGTAGTCCTTGTAGAGATAATGATATTGGTGGATCATCAGAGGTGCAGACCCACTGCAGTCCTTGTAGAGATAATGGCGTTGGTGGGTCATCATAGATGCAGACCCACTGTAGTCCTTGTAGAGATAATGATATTGGTGGATCATCAGAGGTGCAGACCCACTGCAGTCCTTGTAGAGATAATGGCGTTGGTGGGTCATCATAGATGCAGACCCACTGTAGTCCTTGTAGAGATAATGATATTGGTGGATCATCAGAGGTGCAGACCCACTGCAGTCCTTGTAGAGATAATGGCGTTGGTGGGTCATCATAGATGCAGACCCACTGTAGTCCTTGTAGAGATAATGATATTGGTGGATCATCAGAGGTGCAGACCCACTGCAGTCCTTGTAGAGATAATGGCGTTGGTGGGTCATCATAGATGCAGACCCACTGTAGTCCTTGTAGAGATAATGATATTGGTGGATCATCAGAGGTGCAGACCCACTGCAGTCCTTGTAGAGATAATGGCGTTGGTGGGTCATCATAGATGCAGACCCACTGTAGTCCTTGTAGAGATAATGATATTGGTGGATCATCAGAGGTGCAGACCCACTGCAGTCCTTGTAGAGATAATGGCGTTGGTGGGTCATCATAGATGCAGACCCACTGTAGTCCTTGTAGAGATAATGATATTGGTGGATCATCAGAGGTGCAGACCCACTGCAGTCCTTGTAGAGATAATGGCGTTGGTGGGTCATCATAGATGCAGACCCACTGTAGTCCTTGTAGAGATAATGATATTGGTGGATCATCAGAGGTGCAGACCCACTGCAGTCCTTGTAGAGATAATGGCGTTGGTGGGTCATCATAGATGCAGACCCACTGTAGTCCTTGTAGAGATAATGATATTGGTGGATCATCAGAGGTGCAGACCCACTGCAGTCCTTGTAGAGATAATGGCGTTGGTGGGTCATCATAGATGCAGACCCACTGTAGTCCTTGTAGAGATAATGATATTGGTGGATCATCAGAGGTGCAGACCCACTGCAGTCCTTGTAGAGATAATGGCGTTGGTGGGTCATCATAGATGCAGACCCACTGTAGTCCTTGTAGAGATAATGATATTGGTGGATCATCAGAGGTGCAGACCCACTGCAGTCCTTGTAGAGATAATGGCGTTGGTGGGTCATCATAGATGCAGACCCACTGTAGTCCTTGTAGAGATAATGATATTGGTGGATCATCAGAGGTGCAGACCCACTGCAGTCCTTGTAGAGATAATGGCGTTGGTGGGTCATCATAGATGCAGACCCACTGTAGTCCTTGTAGAGATAATGATATTGGTGGATCATCAGAGGTGCAGACCCACTGCAGTCCTTGTAGAGATAATGGCGTTGGTGGGTCATCATAGATGCAGACCCACTGTAGTCCTTGTAGAGATAATGATATTGGTGGATCATCAGAGGTGCAGACCCACTGCAGTCCTTGTAGAGATAATGGCGTTGGTGGGTCATCATAGATGCAGACCCACTGTAGTCCTTGTAGAGATAATGATATTGGTGGATCATCAGAGGTGCAGACCCACTGCAGTCCTTGTAGAGATAATGGCGTTGGTGGGTCATCATAGATGCAGACCCACTGTAGTCCTTGTAGAGATAATGATATTGGTGGATCATCAGAGGTGCAGACCCACTGCAGTCCTTGTAGAGATAATGGCGTTGGTGGGTCATCATAGATGCAGACCCACTGTAGTCCTTGTAGAGATAATGATATTGGTGGATCATCAGAGGTGCAGACCCACTGCAGTCCTTGTAGAGATAATGGCGTTGGTGGGTCATCATAGATGCAGACCCACTGTAGTCCTTGTAGAGATAATGATATTGGTGGATCATCAGAGGTGCAGACCCACTGCAGTCCTTGTAGAGATAATGGCGTTGGTGGGTCATCATAGATGCAGACCCACTGTAGTCCTTGTAGAGATAATGATATTGGTGGATCATCAGAGGTGCAGACCCACTGCAGTCCTTGTAGAGATAATGGCGTTGGTGGGTCATCATAGATGCAGACCCACTGTAGTCCTTGTAGAGATAATGATATTGGTGGATCATCAGAGGTGCAGACCCACTGCAGTCCTTGTAGAGATAATGGCGTTGGTGGGTCATCATAGATGCAGACCCACTGTAGTCCTTGTAGAGATAATGATATTGGTGGATCATCAGAGGTGCAGACCCACTGCAGTCCTTGTAGAGATAATGGCGTTGGTGGGTCATCATAGATGCAGACCCACTGTAGTCCTTGTAGAGATAATGATATTGGTGGATCATCAGAGGTGCAGACCCACTGCAGTCCTTGTAGAGATAATGGCGTTGGTGGGTCATCATAGATGCAGACCCACTGTAGTCCTTGTAGAGATAATGATATTGGTGGATCATCAGAGGTGCAGACCCACTGCAGTCCTTGTAGAGATAATGGCGTTGGTGGGTCATCATAGATGCAGACCCACTGTAGTCCTTGTAGAGATAATGATACTGGTGGATCATCAGAGGTGCAGACCCACTGCAGTCCTTGTAGAGATAATGGCGTTGGTGGGTCATCATAGATATCTCTGCACCTCTGATGATCCACCAATATCATTATCTCTACAAGGACTACAGTGGGTCTGCATCTATGATGACCCACCAACGCCATTATCTCTACAAGGACTGCAGTGGGTCTGCACCTCTGATGATCCACCAATATCATTATCTCTACAAGGACTACAGTGGGTAGTCCTTGTAGAGATAATGATATTGGTGGATCATCAGAGGTGCAGACCCACTGCAGTCCTTGTAGAGATAATGGCGTTGGTGGGTCATCATAGATGCAGACCCACTGTAGTCCTTGTAGAGATAATGATATTGGTGGATCATCAGAGGTGCAGACCCACTGCAGTCCTTGTAGAGATAATGGCGTTGGTGGGTCATCATAGATGCAGACCCACTGTAGTCCTTGTAGAGATAATGATATTGGTGGATCATCAGAGGTGCAGACCCACTGCAGTCCTTGTAGAGATAATGGCGTTGGTGGGTCATCATAGATGCAGACCCACTGTAGTCCTTGCAGAGATAATGATATTGGTGGATCATCAGAGGTGCAGACCCACTGCAGTCCTTGTAGAGATAATGGCGTTGGTGGGTCATCATAGATGCAGACCCACTGTAGTCCTTGTAGAGATAATGATATTGGTGGATCATCAGAGGTGCAGACCCACTGCAGTCCTTGTAGAGATAATGGCGTTGGTGGGTCATCATAGATGCAGACCCACTGTAGTCCTTGTAGAGATAATGATATTGGTGGATCATCAGAGGTGCAGACCCACTGCAGTCCTTGTAGAGATAATGGCGTTGGTGGGTCATCATAGATGCAGACCCACTGTAGTCCTTGTAGAGATAATGATATTGGTGGATCATCAGAGGTGCAGACCCACTGCAGTCCTTGTAGAGATAATGGCGTTGGTGGGTCATCATAGATGCAGACCCACTGTAGTCCTTGTAGAGATAATGATATTGGTGGATCATCAGAGGTGCAGACCCACTGCAGTCCTTGTAGAAATAATGGTATTGATGGATCATCAAAGATGTAGACCCACTGTAGTCCTTGTAGAGAAGGCCAGCAGCCATCTGTTGCAAATGTGCAGGTGCACAATCACCATCGAAGAGTCTTGCAGACAATATAGCAAGTCCATAACCACCACTTGTGCACTCACAAAGTTTTTGGAATTGTCCTTAGAACCAGCAATGCTGTTATCCAGTCTCTTGCAGAATTATTAACACACGTGCAAACACTAACAGTCCCTACTTCTCACATATTGTCCATATACTATGACCAACGGAAACGTGTGCAGTGAAATGTAACTTACATGTTAATAATATTGAACTGGTGACAATTACAATTTTATAACATAAGAATACAATAACAAAGGTACAAAATACATCATTAAAAACATAACTATACAGATAACATTTGTAGTACAGGCTTTACAAAAGAATCGAACTAACATATACATCAGTGGAATTATGACATGAGTACATACATAAAAGATCACAATAACTTTTGAAACATCAACTTCACACATGAGCATTAAACAGAACGGAATTAATAATGTCTAACATCTTTACAAAGTAAATAACATATTATTAATGCCAATTATATTCGAGGATAACAGTATTCCTCATCATAGTGAATGTAGCTTAATATTAAAAGAAGAAAAAATTCTATGAAACTACACAGAGACAGGAAGAAAAATATACAAGGGTACACAAACATATAGTGGGATAACACAAAAAGAAAGGACAGGGTGTGTTGATCCAGCTGCCTAACACTACAATGGCGAGTATTACAACAATGCAAAGCAGCCACAGACTGCACACAGCACAGCCAGTGATTTTCATACAGAGGTGGCGTTACCAATAAAAAAACCTAAACAGCCTAACAGCCTACTTACACAGTCGTGTATGGTTCGCGAGAAGAACGACTGCCGGAAAGCTTCCGTGCGCGCTCGAATCTCTCTAATTTTCTATTCGTGATCTCCTCGGGAGGTATAAGTAGGGGGAAGCAATATATTCGATACCTCATCCAGAAACGAACCCTCTCGAAACCTGGACAGCAAGCTACACCGCGATGCAGAGCACCTCTCTTGCAGAGTCTGCCACTTGAGTTCGCTAAACATCTCCGTAACGCTATCACGCTTACCAAATAACCCTGTGACGAAACGCGCCGCTCTTCTTTGGATCTTTTCTATCTTCTCCGTCAACGCGACCTGGTACGGATCCCACACTGATGACCAGTACCTAAGTATAGGTCGAACGAGTGTTTTGTAAGCCAACTCCTTCGTTGATGGACTACATTTTCTAAGGACTATCCCAATGAATCTCAATTGAAATCGCTCAAAAGGGGAAAGGCCGCTGGACCTGATGGGATACCAGTTCGATTTTACACTGAGTACGCGAAGGGACTTGCCCTCCTTCTTGCAGCGGTGTACCGTAGGTCTCTAGAAGAGCGTAGCGTTCCAAAGGATTGGAAAAGGGCACAGGTCATCTCCGTTTTCAAGAAGGGACGTCGAACAGATGTGCAGAACTATAGACCTATATCTCTAATGCCGATCCGTTGTAGAATTTTGGAACACGTATTATGTTCGAGTATAATGACTTTTCTGGAGACTAGAAATCTACTCTGTAGGAATCAGCATGGGTTTCGAAAAAGACGATCGTGTGAAACCCATCTCGCTCTATTCGTCCACGAGACTCAGAGGGCCATAGACGCGGGTTCTCAGGTAGATGCCGTGCTTCTTGACTTCCGCAAGGCGTTCGATACAGTTCCCCACAGTCGTTTAATGAACAAAGTAAGAGCATATGGACTATCAGACAAATTGTGTAATTGGATTGAAGAGTTCCTAGAGAACAGAACGCAGCATGTCATTCTCAATGGAGAGAAGTCTTCCGAAGTAAGAGTGATTTCAGGTGTGCCGCAGGGGAGTGTCGTAGGACGGTTGATAATCACAATATACATAAATACCCTTGTGGATGACATCGGAAGTTTACTGAGGCTTTTTGCGGATGATGCTGTGGTATATCGAGAGGTTGTAACAATGGAAAATTGTACTCAAATGCAGGAGGATCTGCAGCGAATTGACACATGGTGTAGGGAATGGCAATTGAATCTCAATGTAGACAAGTGTAATGTGCTGCGAATACATAGAAAGAAAGATCCCTTATCATTTAGCTACAGTATAGCAGGTCAGCAACTGGAAGTAGTTAATTCCATAAATTATCTGGGAGTGCGCATTAGGAGCGATTTAAAATGGAATGATCATATATAGTTGATCGTCGGAGAAGCAGATGCCAGACTGAGATTCACTGGGAGAATCCTAGGGAAATGCAATCCGAAAACGAAGGAAGTTGGTTACAGTACGCTAGTTCGCCCACTGCTTGAATACATACGAGACTGGAATAGAAGGGAGAACAGATATAGGTACTCAAGGTACCCTCCGCCACACACCGTCAGGTTGCTTGCGGAGTATGGATGTAGATGTAGAAGTAGAACCTGGTATCCGCCTCACCAACAATTAATTTTATATGATCATTCCACTTCAAATCGTTCCGTACGCTTACTCCCAGATATTGTACAGAAGTAACTGCTACCAGTGTTTGTTCCGCTATCATATACTCATACAATACAGGATCCTTCTTTCTGTGTATTCTCAATACATTACATTTGTCTATGTTAAGGGTCAGTTGCCACTCCCTACACCAAGTGGCTGTCCGCTGCAGATCTTCCTGCATTTCGCTGCAGTTTTCTAATGTTCCAACTTCTCTGTATACTATAGCATCATCCGCGAAAAGCAGCATGGAACTTCCGACACTATCTACTAGGTCATTTATCTATATTGTGAAAAGCAATGGTCCCATAACACTCCCCTGTGGCACGCCAGAGGTTACTTTAACGTCTGTAGACGTCTCTCCGTTGATAACGACATGCTGTGTTCTGTTTGCTAAAATCTCTTCAATCCAGCCACACAGCTGGTCTGATATTCCGTAGGCTCTTACTTTGTTTATCAGGCGACAGTGCGGAACTGTATGGAACGCCTTCCGGAAGTCAAGGCAAATGGCATCTACCTGGGAGCCTGTATCTAATATTTTCTGGGTCTTATGAACCAATAAAGCGAGTTGGGTCTCACACGATCGCTGTTTCCGGAATCCATGTTGATTCCTACAGAGTAGATTTTGGGTTTCCAGAAATGACATGATACGCGAGCAAAAAACATGTTCTAAAATTCTACAACAGATCGATGTCAGAGATATAGGTCTATAGTTTTGCGCATCTGCTCGACGACCCTTCTTGAAGACTGGGACTACCTGTGCTGTTTTCCAATCATTTGGAACCTTCCGTTTCTCCAGAGACTTGCGGTACACTGGTGTTAGAAGGGGGGCAAGTTCTTTCGCGTACTCTGTGTAGAATCGAAATGGTATCCCGTCAGGTCCAGTGGACTTTCCTCTGTTGAGCGATTTCATTTGGTTTTGTATTCCTTGGACACTTATTTCGATGTCAGCCATCTTTTCGTTCGTGCGAGGATTTAGAAAAGGAACTGCAGTGTGGTCTTCCTCTACGAAACAGCTTTGGAAAAAGGTGTTTAGTATTTCAGCTTTACATAGTAGGAATTACGTAGTAGGAATTGTCATGGAGAATGTTCCACACGGTCTTCTGTCTTACCCTCTACTGACGAGTCAACTGCCTGGTACTGACACGGCGGTCGCCTTCCACAGTGTTAATCACATTTTCCTCCAAGTCTGGTGTCCGAACATATGGGGTACGTCCTTCATGATTTCCTGCTTCCCGGAACCCCGTCTCAGGCAAACGGCGAAACAGTGTTGGAAACATCGAATGCTGTGTTTGTTGTCGGCGGGGATAGGTCTCCTGGTACAACCTCGATGCCCACCGCCCGTTGCTATTTGCCCATCCGTCAGTAAAAACCATGTCGACAAGCTCTCGATTCGAATACAGAACCATTGTGTACAACACTGTATCACACCCACAACTAGATAAGTCAACAAGAGAAGTGAATCGGACACAACATTACCAGTTATGAAACGTCCCCTTTTGAAAAATTATACATGACTGTGCTTAAACTGACACACAATATTTTTTAGCGCAACGCAATCTGACTTTCAAAAATCTCTATAAATGAATGGCCCTGACTAACATTAACCTATACCTTTCACAAATCGCTTACCTCACCAAACTCTTGGTTACTCGAACTACTGCAATACAGCGAGCGCCACTACTGCCATCTAAATAAAAGATTCAAACCACGGAAGGCACTAACTACTGATAGCTATAGTTAGCAAATGAAAGATTTTAATAGAGAACAAACAATGTATTTACCTTAATGGTCATAATATACACTCCTGGAAATGGAAAAAAGAACACATTGACACCGGTGTGTCAGACCCACCATACTTGCTCCGGACACTGTACAAGGGCTGTTACAAGCAATGATCACACGCACGGCACAGCGGACACACCAGAAACCGCGGTGTTGGCCGTCGAATGGCGCTAGCTGCGCAGCATTTGTGCACCGCCGCCGTCAGTGTCAGCCAGTTTGCCGTGGCATACGGAGCTCCATCGCAGTCTTTAACACTGGTAGCATGCCGCGACAGCGTGGACGTGAACCGTATGTGCAGTTGACGGACTTTGAGCGAGGGCGTATAGTGGGCATGCGGGAGGCCGGGTGGACGTACCGCCGAATTGCTCAACACGTGGGGCGTGAGGTCTCCACAGTACATCGATGTTGTCGCCAGTGGTCGGCGGAAGGTGCACGTGCCCGTCGACCTGGGACCGGACCGCAGCGACGCACGGATGCACGCCAAGACCGTAGGATCCTACGCAGTGCCGTAGGGGACCGCACCGCCACTTCCCAGCAAATTAGGGACACTGTTGCTCCTGGGGTATCGGCGAGGACCATTCGCAACCGTCTCCATGAAGCTGGGCTACGGTCCCGCACACCGTTAGGCCGTCTTCCGCTCACGCCCCAACATCGTGCAGCCCGCCTCCAGTGGTGTCGCGACAGGCGTGAATGGAGGGACGAATGAAGACGTGTCGTCTTCAGCGATGAGAGTCGCTTCTGCCTTGGTGCCAATGATGGTCGTATGCGTGTTTGGCGCCGTGCAGGTGAGCGCCACAATCAGGACTGCATACGACCGAGGCACACAGGGCCAACACCCAGCATCATGGTGTAGGGAGCGATCTCCTACACTGGCCGTACACCACTGGTGATCGTCGAGGGGACACTGAATAGTGCACGGTACATCCAAACCGTCATCGAACCCATCGTTCTACCATTCCTAGACCGGCAAGGGAACTTGCTGTTCCAACAGGACAATGCACGTCCGCATGTATCCCGTGCCACCCAACGTGCTCTAGAAGGTGTAAGTCAACTACCCTGGCCAGCAAGATCTCCGGATCTGTCCCCCATTGAGCATGTTTGGGACTGGATGAAGCGTCGTCTCACGCGGTCTGCACGTCCAGCACGAACGCTGGTCCAACTGAGGCGCCAGGTGGAAATGGCATGGCAAGCCGTTCCACAGGACTACATCCAGCATCTCTACGATCGTCTCCATGGGAGAATAGCAGCCTGCATTGCTGCGAAAGGTGGATATACACTGTACTAGTGCCGACATTGTGCATGCTCTGTTGCCTGTGTCTATATGCCTGTGGTTCTGTCAGTGTGATCATGTGATGTATCTGACCCCAGGAATGTGTCAATAAAGTTTCCCCTTCCTGGGACAATGAATTCACGGTGTTCTTATTTCAATTTCCAGGAGTGTATATAGAAGTTCATGACATCCAGTCTTACAAATTTCAAAACTCCGCCATCTCTCTCCTCATATCCACCACTGCTGGCGGCTCACCTCCAACTGCGCAACGCTACGCGCTGTTCACATCCAGCTGCCCAACACTACAATGGCAGACAACAATGCAAACTGGCCACAGACTGCACACAGCACAGCCAGTGATTTTCATACAGAGCGCTACGTAACGTTGCCAATAAGAAAACATAAACAGTCTACTTACAGTTACTATGGCAGGACAGGGTGCTAGGTCATGACGTATGAGGAACAGTAGCCCCCAAGAAGGAAACCACGCATTGTATAGTATTGTATGTTAACTGGGGACCTAGAAACGACGTAGAGGCTCCTTCCTCGCCGCAGCCGCAATCCCACGACGACTACTGCAGTCCACTTCACCCCTCCGCCGCCCCACACCGAACCACTCTTTCAGGGTTATTGTGCGGTTCGGCCCCCGGTGGAAACCACCCCCCCCCCTCCCCCCGCCTCCACCAGCGAACGTCTCACAGCAGACGAGTCTAACCCCTACGTTTGCGTTGTAGAGTAATGTTGGTGTACGCGTACGCGGAGAACTTGTTTGCACAGCAATCGCCGACACGACATAGTGTAGCTGAGGCGGAATAAGGGGAACCAGCCTGCATTCGCCGAGGCAGATGGAAAACCGCCTAAAAACCATCCACAGACTGGCCGGCTCACCAGACCTCGACGCAAGTCCGCCGGGCGGATTCGTTCCGGCGACCAGGCGCTCCTTCCCACTCCGGAAAGCCATGCGTTAGACTGCTCGGCTGACCTGGCGGGCTAAACCACGCGTACTGCGACTGTGGCTGCATGGTGCAGCGCCCATTAGACTGCATTCTCTGTAACAAATTATGACTGAATAAATGTTTTCTACCTTTCCAAAACAAAAGTAATATCCAACAAATGGGTCCCAGCTGGAGATGTGAAAGTCAAGGACAGTCTACTAGAAGAGGTCAGTGAATATGTCTACCTTGGCCAGATTATAAATATGAAGGGAGACATAAGACCAGAAATCTATCGACGCATCAAGCTTGGCTGGCAAGCATTTGGGAAGAATTCAAAAGTATTCAGATCAAAAATGCCAGTAAATCTGAAGAAAGCAGTATTTGATCAATGCATTCTTCCTGTGATGACGTACGGATGCGAGACATGGACACTGAACTCATTCACAAAAGGGAAACTTAGGACAGCACAGAGAGCCATGGAGAGATCAATGCTGGGCTATACAAGAAAGGACAGGAAAAGGGCAGATGACATCCGGTCTGTGACGAAGGTTAATGACATCTTAGAGAGAGTAGGTTCCTTGAAATGGCAGTGGGCTGGCCACGTCGCAAGAAGAAAAGACAACAGATGGACGAAGTTAGTACTGGAGTGGAGTCCGAGAGAGCACCGGAGGCCTAGAGGAAGACCACCAGACAGATGGGACAAAGACATCAAGAAGATCGCTGGTAACACCTGGCAGAGAACTGCCCAAGACCGTCCCACTTGGAGAAGACTTCTGAAAGCCTACCTGAATCCACGACTCGAAGAGGCCACATCATCTAATGATTGAATTGGCTGATGATGATGATGATGATGATGAAATGTTTTCTAGCATGGAAACCATGCATTTCCGTACATAAGTTCATTAGACCTTTTTTTTGTTCCTTATCCTTTCATCGACCAACCCATAGTTTGTAACCGAGCGAGCTGGCGCACTGGTTAGCATACTGAACTCGCATTCGGGAGGACGACGGTTCAATCCCGCGTCCGGCCATCCTGATTTAGGTTTTCCGTGATTTCCCTAAATCGCTCCAGGCAAATGCCGGGATGGTTCCTTTGAAAGGGCACGGTCCACTTCCTTCCCCAATCCTTCCCTAATCCGATGAGACCGATGACCTCGCAATTTGGTCTCTTCCCGCAAACAACCCAACCTCAGTTTGCACAGAGCGATTATACGAGTGGCATGGAATTGAAATACAGGTACAAGTTTTGCGTTAACTTTGGGTTATTATTGTGGCACTAACGTACAAACACTTGGATAGCCCACATCGATTAAGATTACATGAAATACGTCCTGTTTTCAGCACAACCAAACAAAGATCAGTTCCTCAACGAACACTGGAAAACCACGTAAGATACACAACCTCTTTGGTGAATGAAATACCGTATTCCTATACCAGTTCGCGAGATAAATGCAGTTCATAAACAAAACTGAAACTGGCCCACCGAATGGCATTCGCGAGAGCCACTCTGCCACTGCATCCAATATCTGAGCGAGATAAATCTCGACAAGCCAACATGGCTCTCGAAGTTAGTCTTCTGCTCGCGTGCTACCTTCTGTAGAACGGACGCGTTCAGAAAGAAAATGAGAACTTGGAAGAACACCTGTTTCAAGTAATATGCTCTAAACTCTGGTAAACACTCTACGATTAGGACATGTAGGAAAGCGCTAACAATATTCTACGGCAGCATCAGGAGCACTAACATCGCAGAAGCCGTAAACATACACTAATTCTGCATATTCTTCATTAGTGTAGATGCGTGGCATTTTCGCCAGCACGTGTACAAACACAGTTAGCCTACCTAGAATGAAATTTTCATTCTGCAGCGGAGTGTGTGGTGATACGAAACTTCCTGGGGGATGAAAACTATTTGCTGGAACGAGATTTGAACTCGGACTCCGATTTCGAGACTCGTTCCGGCACACAATTTTAATCCCCCCAGGAGGTTTCGGTTAACCTGTTTTTATTTCTGATGTATTCTCAACCAACCGCACTACTTCACTCGCAACACACCACAGATAACTGGACTTTCAGCAGGATAGTTTAATGGCAGAAATACATCTCGACAAGAAAGGTTTGGTGCAGGTAGGTTGGGCTATAATAAGACATCAAAGCCAGTGGGTGGGTAATACACTACTGGTTATTAAAATTGCTACACCAAGAAGAAATGCAGATTATAATATCATATTCATTGGACAAATGGATTATACTAGAAATGACATGTGATTACATTTTCACGCAATTTGGGTGCATAGACCATGAGAAATCAGTACCCAGAACAACCACCTCTGACCGTAATAACGGCGTTGATACGCCTGGACATTGAGTCAAACAGAGCTTGGATGGCGTGTACAGGCACAGCTGCCCATGCAGCATCGACACGATAGAACAGGTCATCTAGAGTAATGACTGGCGTATTGCGACGAGCCAGTTGCTCGGCCACCATTGACCAGACGTTTTCAATTGGTGAGACATCTGGAGAATGTGCTGGCCTGGTCAGCAGTCGAACATTTTCTGTATCCAGAAAGGCCCGTACAGGACCTGCAACATGCGGTCGTGCATTGTCCTGCTGAAATATAGGATTTCGCAGGGATCGAATGAAGGATAGAGCCATGGGTCGTAACACATCTGAAATATAACGTCCACTGTTCAAATTGCCGTCAATGTGAACACGAGGTGACCGAGACGTGTAACCAATGGCACACCCCATACCATCACGCCGGGTGATACGCCAGTATGGCGATGACGAATACACGCTTCCAATGTGCGTTCACTGCGATGTCGCCAACCACGGATGCGACCATCATGATGCTGTAAAAAGAACCTGCATTCATTCGAACATATGACGTTTTGCCGTTCGTGCACCCAGGTTCGTCGGCGAGTACACCATCGCAGGCGCTCCTGTCTGTGATGCACCGTCAAGGGTAACCGGAGCCGTGGTCTCCGAGCTGATAGTCCATGCTGCTGCAAACGTCGTCGAACTGTTCGTGCAGACGGTTGTTGTCTTGCAAACGTCCCCATCTGTTGAGTCAGGGATCGAGACGTGGCTGCACGATCCGTTACAGCCATGCGAATAAGATGCCTGTCATCTCGACTGCTTGTTATACGAGGCTGTTGTGATCCAGCACGGCGTTCCGTATTACCGTCCTGAACCCACCGATTCCATATTCTGGTAACAGTCATTGGATCTCGACCAACCGCGAGCAGCAATGTCGCGATACGATGAACCGCATTCACGATAGGCTATAATCCGACCTTTATCAAAGTTGGAAACGTGGTGGTACGCATTTCTCCTCCTTACACGAGGCATCACAACAATGTTTCACGAGGCAACGCCGGTCAACTGCTGTTTGTGTATGAGAAATCGGTTGGAAACTTTCCTCGTGTCAGCACGTGTCGGCACCGGCGCCAACCTTGTGCTCTGAAAAGCTAATTATTTGGATATCACAGCCTAGTCTTCCTGTCGATTAAATTTCGCGTCTGTAACACGCCATCTTCGTGGTATAGTAATTTTAATGGCCAGTAGTGTACATGCAGATGCTCGGCACTAGCGCGAAAACAAACCAACATAAAGCAGAGCTCACTCGAACAGTATTAGTAGTGAGGCACGCTTGACCAATAATAAGTTTTACAGTAGCCAAGGCAAAATCAGTACGGCCAAGAAGGAAAGCAGTTTTCCAATTAAGCCTGTCAGTCAATTCAGATGTATCAGCATTCATATTATAGTCACTTTCCAATTAAAATGTGGGTGTCCGAAAGAGGCAGGATACTCTAGACAGGTGGAGGAGACAAGTGGTTAAACAGCTGATTGGTGGACACGTGTAGTCGACGTTCGTGACGCAAGCACTTTGCGGGTGGGAGGCGTCGGAGTTTGTGGCCCCTGCGACGCGGGCAACCCGCGAAACCTGGCTGACTCACTCCGGCGAGAGATCGATGCTCCCGCGCCTACGCCTCTGCCATCGAGATAAACGACGCCGGTCGGGCCGCTACTGCGTCTGCACACGTACCGCCCACTCTGTGGCAAGGTCGCCCACGTGCGCTTATCTCGGCCGCGCGTCGAACGAGGCATTCTATCCCCGGGTCTTTGTTCCTGGTGCCGGCTGTCTGGACCTCTCTAGCCGTCAGCTCTCTTGAAATGTGGATAAACGATAGATGCAGCTAACAGTCGGAACAGTAGAGCTGCATTACGAAGCGGAACAGTTACGTGGAATATTTTCTGGTCTTCAGCCCCAAGATTGCTTTGATGCAGCTCTCCACGCTACTCGATCCTGTGCAAGTCCCTTCATCTCAGAATAACTACTGCATCCTAATTTCCTTTGAACCCGCTTAATGTATACATCGCCGGCCGCCGTGGCCGCGCCATTCTAGGCGCTTCAGTCCGGAACCGCGATGTTGCTACGGTCGCAGGTTCGAATCCTGCCTTGGGCATGGATGTGTGTGATGTCCTTAGGTTAGTTAGGTTTACGTAGTTCTTTGTCTAGGGGACTGATGACCTTAGATGTTAAGTACCATAGTGCTTAGAGCCATCTGAACCATTTGAATGTGTTCACATCTTGGTACCCCTCTACTTTTACCCCCCATACTTCCGTCAGACATTAAATTGATGATCCCTTGATGTCTCAGAATGAGGCAAGTTGTGCTACAAATTTCTTTTCTCCCATTTCTATTCAGTAGCTCTCAATTGATCACATGATCTACTCATCTAGCCTTCAGTATTCTTCTGCAGCACTACATGTGAAAAACTTTTATTCTCTTCTTGTGTGACCTGCTAATCTTCACATTTCACTTCCGTATAAGGCTACACTCCAGATAAATACTTTCTAATACTTATATCTATATTCGATGCGGGTAAGCTACTACAAACAGCATAGTGAACGCCTTATTGTGGCCAAGATAGATACGAAGCCCACGCCTGCCACAGTAGTACAAGTTTATATGCCAACTAGCTCTGCAGATGAAGAAACTGAAGAAATGTATGATGAAATAAAAGAAATTATTCAGATAGTGAAGGGAGACGAAAATTTAATAGTCATGGGTGACTGGAATTCGGTAGTAGGAAAAGGGAGAGAAGGAAAGGTAGTAGGTGAATATGGACTGGGGGTAAGAAATGAAAGAGGAAGCCGCCTGGTAGAATTTTGCACAGAGCATAACTTAATCATAGCTAACACTTGGTTCAAAAATCATAACAGAAGGTTGTATACATGGAAGAATCCTGGAGACACTAAAAGGTTTCAGATATATTATATAATGGTAAGACAGAGATTTAGGAACCAGGTTTTAAATTGTAAGACATTTCCAGGGGCAGATGTGGACTCTGACCACAATCTATTGGTTATGAACTGTAGATTAAAACTGAAGAAACTGCAAAAAGGTGGTAATTTAAGGAGATGGGACCTGGATAAACTGACTAAACCAGAGGTTTTACAGAGTTTCAGGGAGAGCATAAGGGAACAATTGACAAGAATGGGGGAAAGCAATACAGTAGAAGAAGAATGGGTAGCTTTGAGGGATGAAGTAGTGAAGGCAGCAGAGGATCAAGTACGTAAAAAAACGAGGGCTAGTAGAAATCCTTGGGTAACAGAAGAAATACTGAATTTAATTGATGAATGGAGAAAATGTAAAAATGCAGTAAATGAAGCAGGCAAAAAGGAATACAAACGTCTCAAAAATGAGATCGACAGGAAGTGCAAAATGGCTAAGCAGGGATGGCTAGAGGATAAATGTAAGGATGTAGAGGCTTATCTCACTAGGGGTAAGATAGATACTGCCTACAGGAAAATTAAAGAGACCTTTGGAGAAAAGAGAACCATTTGTGTGAATATCAAGAGCTCAGATGGAAATCCAGTTCTAAGCAAAGAAGGGAAAGCAGAAAGATGGAAGGAGTATATAGAGGGTCTATACAAGGGCGATGTACTTGAAGGCAGTATTATGGAAATGGAAGAGGATGTAGATGAAGATGAAATGGGAGATATGATACTGCGTGAAGAGTTTGACAGAGCACTGAAAGACTTAAGTCGAAATAAGGCCCCGGGAGTAGACAACATTCCATTAGAACTACTGACGGCCTTGGGAGAGCCAATCCTGACAGAACTCTACCATCTGGTGAGCAAGATGTATGAGACAGGCGAAATACCCTCAGACTTCAAGAAGAATATAATAATTCCAATCCCAAAGAAAGCAGGTGTTGACAGATGTGAAAATTACCGAACTATCAGTTTAATAATTCACGCCTGCAAAATACTAACGCGAATTCTTTACAGACGAATGGAAAAACTTGTAGAAGCCGACCTTGGGGAAGATCAGTTTGGATTCCGTAGAAATATTGGAACACGTGAGGCAATACTGACCCTACGACTTATCTTAGAAGCTAGATTAAGGAAAGGCAAACTTACGTTTCTAGCATTTGTAGACTTAGAGAAAGCTTTTGACAATGTTGACTGGAATACTCTCTTTCAAATTCTAAAGGTGGCAGGGGTAAAATACAGGGAGCGAAAAGCTATTCACAATTTGTACAGAAACCAGATGGCAGTTATAAGAGTCGAGGGGTATGAAAGAGAAGCAGTGGTTGGGAAGAGAGTGAGACAGGGTTGTAACCTCTCCACGATGTTATTCAATCTCTATATTGAGCAAGCAGTGAAGAAAACAAAAGAAAAATTCGGAGTAGGTATTAAATTCCATGGAGAAGAAATAAAAACTTTGAGGTTCGCCGATGACATTGAAATTCTGTCAGAGACAGCAAATGACTTGGAAGAGCAGTTGAACGGAATGGGTAGTGTCTTGAAAGGAGGATATAAGATGAACATCAACAAAAGCAAAACGAGGATAATGGAATGTAGTCGAATTAAGCCGGGTGATGCAGAGGGAATTGGATTAGGAAATGAGACACTTAAAGTGGTAAAGGAGTTTTGCTATTTGGGGAGCAAAATAACTGATGATGGTCGAAGTAGAGAAGATATAAAATGTAGACTGGCAATGGCAAGGAAAGCGTTTCTGAAGAAGAGAAATTTGTTAACATCGAGTATAGATTTAAGTGTCAGGAAATCGTTTCTGAAAGTATTTGTATGGAGTGTAGCCATGTATGGAAGTGAAACGTGGAGAATAAATAGTTTAGACAAGAAGAGAATAGAAGCTTTCGAAATGTGGTGCTACAGAAGAATGCTGAAGATTAGATGGGTAGATCACATAACTAATGAGGAGGTGTTGAATAGGATTGGGGAGAAGAGAAGTTTGTGGCACAACTTGACTAGGAGAAGGGATCTGTTGGTAGGACATGTTCTGAGGCATCAAGGGATCACTAATTTAGTATTGGAGGGCAGCGTGGAGGGTAAAAATCGTAGACGGAGACCAAGAAATGAATACACCAAGCAGATTCAGAAGGATGTAGGTTGCAGTAGGTACTGGGAGATGAAGAAGCTTGCACAGGATAGAGCAGCATGGAGAGCTGCATCAAACCAGTCTGAGGACTGAAGACCACAACATATTCGATGTTAACAAATTTTTGTTCTTATGAAACGTTTTTCTTGCTGTTGCCTGACATTTTATATCGTCTCTACTTCGGCCATCATAAGTTGATTTAGTGCCGAAATAGAAAACCTCATCTACTAATTTTAGTGTCTCGTTTCCTAATCTACTTACCTCAGCTTCGCTTGATTTAGTTCTGCTACATTCCATTACACTCGTTTTGCGGTTCCAAGTTCGAGTTCCGGTCCGGCACACAGTTTTAATCTGCCAGGAAGTTTCAGGACATTCCTTGTATGGTACATCTCTTGCGACAGTGTCGTTGTGACATTTTTCGACAGGACAATCCTCTTGTGAAGCCTCTCATAGATAGTGTTGTGGTGACAGAAGTGAGCCAGCTTGCCTCAGCGGAGGACACAACAGCTTTAAGACGTCCTTCCGAAACGAATCAGTGCATGCATCCAAGCCAAACGGGTGCAGTGTCATAGTGATACGTGGGCTGGTGATGGCTAGTTATCTGTAACTGTGGCTCGATTTTGTTACCGCTGAAGTAACATGACGTGTCTTCTGAACCACTGAGGCTTCATTTCCTTACCTCGTCTCCTGGGCGCTACTCGTCTTTTGTCAGGGGGTGTAGCTTCTAGAGTTCGTAAGCACACAGAACGAGACCACCTTAGGAGGTCCTAGCGGTAACCTCTCTTTCTCTACTGGCTGCCCGCAGCAGCCCAGCAGGGAAACGGGAGATCCGAGATAGCGACACGACGGTGCCGGCAGCTGAAGACAAGTCTTAAAAACAGCGAGAAGCGCCCGCCGGGCATTAAATCATTTCCTCAGCGCGGATATACGACCACCCGTAAAACGGCGGCTGCGACGGCGACGGCGACGACCCACTTGCTGCAGTCGCTCGGCTCAGCCCGGGACGAAAGCCGTAAACGGCATTACGGCGCAGCTTTTAGCCCCGCCGGCGCTCCGTCGGCACGAGAAGTGGGACGGCGCGATTCCAGACGAGGGAAGCAGTGGAAAAACATAAATAAATACACATATATATCTGGATTTATTGGCGAACAGGGTGCGGGCCTCTGCCGTCGGCAGACAATAGAGAGCAGATGCTTTTAAAAGCGACAAACCGGCCAGAGCCAAAGAACGACAAGAAAAAAAAAAAAAAAAAAAAAACTGCGATGAAATCGTCATGTCGCGACAGAATATTTCGAACTGGAAGCTTTCCTTTGGTCCTATTCTAGTGTTGTCTCGACAGTTTCTGCCGCAGCCGTGATAGAAAATGCAGCAACCATCCTACATAAAAAGTAAGATTTATGGAAAGAGGCTATAGCTCGCGCAGGCTGCGGTGGCCGATGTGCAGTGAGCAGTTTTCGTCCAAGGCGCTGGGCGAGTTTATTCGTTTGTTCGGAAGGGGAGACCAATAAGTTGTAACCTCGACTGACACAGTACTCGTTAAAGCCTGTGCTATGGTAAGTGACCGGGATTCATCTTATGAGAAAGGATTTTCGCATAGATATCGACCGCGTGTACCTGAATGGTGGCAAATCAGTCTTACATCAACTCTGTAATAACAATGATCCGTCAAGTAAGTTCGAAATGCAACTACACGTCACGATGGACCAAAAGCAACCCCGAAGATGCTACCAATTTGATAATAATACGGTCGCCAGCCTAACTAGGCATTAACTGAGTTTCTTCCCTGTACAAGTTGTTATATATTCATGCAAAACAAGAAGTTGTAACACTGCATAATATAGTAGAATTTTAGAACCAGAAATTCTATTGAACTGATAGTTTCACGTTCTGTACTGATATGGAAAATCACGAATACATAACGCTACACTATAATGTTTACTACAAAACTTTATACTGTCTATTAATTTGATTAAAATCGGGCATAGGTTACCCTACAAATTGTACTTTCCTGCCACACACATAAAATGCCAATTTTGATAAAGATAAAACACTGATAAATTTTGACTTTTATGTTGACTTTAACTTTTGCTGGTCAAACCAATTTAGAACACTTCAGAATTCAAATGAATGAGGGGGGGACCCTGAAACTGTTATGATCACTGTATTTAAGAAAAATGATTACTGAATTTGTTATTCATTCAAGATCTCCAGTATTTAAGTTACTACTCTTTTCATCGTATTTACTGCTCATTTAAATGCCTTTAAATCTGTCTCGAAATATAAAACTTCATTATTATATCAATACTAAAGTTATCCTTCAACTTCTTAGACCTTTGCTATTCATTTACTAGTTCATTAACAAAACATTTCTTTAAACACCATTCTAATATAGCTAGTTCTGCAAATAATTATTATCATCACAATTTTTAATTTTCATTTCGGGACACTCGGATTGCACAACGTTTGGAAAGGACCCTGTCTAGGTTAGTTGTGAGGATAATTCAATGATCGAAAAGTTCTGGTAAAATTTAGGCTATTATTGCAGTACGAATACAGTACTAAAAGTTTCAACCTGCTAGTATCAATGCGGCGGTAGGCGGGCGGCGAGATAGCGAGGCACAGAGCACACATGCAACCACAGCTATGGCTCTTGACGTATCGGCACTTTAATTCTTCTTAGCGTCGCAATACTTTTCCATTTAGTACCTATGGAATTTTGCCATGCTGTGTGGGCGTTGGAACGGCATACCCGAGGCTCAGTGAAGCTATGTCTTCCAGGAGAGCCTCCTCGCTCCAGAAGGTTTTGCTCAAATCAGTACCAAACTCCAACTACTACTGAGCTCGTTGTGCCGTGCAGTGCCCGCGCGCATTTTCCCGCGCTCGCCTGCCATCCACCTTTTACCGCTCCCTGACAGACCGGCTATTCACCCGAGGTTTTGCATTCTACATATCCTAACACATTGCCTACGTATGGACCAGACGCACAGTTACAATTTTAAACATCTTACAACAGTTTCAACATTTGTTACATTTCAATTCTATTACAATGTTACTTGACAATTGACATAAACATTAATATTCACATTGAAACTTATTTACAGCTTTCTTAACATAATGGCATGAAACAAAAAGAAATGAAATCAGAACATCAATTACACAAGTTTATCGTAAAATCAGATGAAAAGAATTACTTATATGTACAATAGTACAGAGTCGTTACGGTTACAAAGTGTTTTCCATCTTTCGGCCGTTCAGGGATGACAGAATCGAAGCGCGCGCCCTTCAGTCTTTCTCAAACCATTTTACAGAAACTATTCGGTAAAAAATTTGATGACAGGTTCACAATGCTGTGCCCTAGTAGTTATTGTGATATTTTTGTGAAAATAAGAACACCACGCGGAATTTTGAAAAGTGTGCAATCAAAAATAGGGGTCGCCATCACTTTGCGTTTGATGTATATTACATACTGTAATACATTTCTGCTTATGAAATTTAGCTAACATATTGAATTACGACTTAGGTAGAGGTATGTATCTGTCATTAATCTTGAGAAAATTGATGTGATGTATCACACTCGTTTGTGATCGCCTCGCGCCAATGAGAAAGCCAGAGTGAAATATTCACAACATTCCTCATATTTCATAAACGGTTTCAGATATCGAAATCAGATTTTGGCAAATAATAGCACTCAAAGAGGAGGGCATTTTACCATATCGTTATTGTGTAAAACTTCATTATCTATCGTGTTATTCCAATAACTACAGACGTTTTCAGTGAAAGAATGTAATTTTTATGGGCTGTCGATAGCTGGTGAAACGAGAAATTCTATGGGCTTTGGAACAACATATTTGGAGCACATTACACGTTTTTTGTACCATACAGCATGGCTCCAGGAACAATTTCGCTGGCCACCAAACTCCCCAGACACAAACATTATTCGGTTCTAGGCGCTCAGTCCGGAACCGCGCGACTGCTACGGTCGCAGGTTCGAATCCTGCCTGGGGCATGGATGTGTGTGATGTCCTTAGGTTGGTTAGGTTTAAGTAGTTCTACGTTCTAGGGGACTGATGACCACAGATGTTAAGTCCCATAGTGATCAGAGCCATTTGAACCATTTTGAACAAACATTATTGAGCATATGTGGGCTGCCTTCCAACGTGCTGGTCAGAAGGGATATCCACCCCGTCGTACTCTTACGGATTTATGGACGGCCCTGCAGGATTCGTGGTGTCAGTTCCCCCCAGCACTACTTCAGACATTAATTAGTCGAGTCCATGCCACGTCGTGTCGCGGCACTTCTGCGTGCTCGCAGGGTCCCTACACGATATTAGGCAGGTGTACCAGTTTCTTTGGCTCTCCAGTCTATCGACTTTCTGCCCTTGAAAACGGATAAATTAACACGAAAAATATACTTCTTCAACCTAAGTTTTCACTCTTTGGCACTATTCGTCATGCCAAAATACTGATATGATCCTCGATCACAACATGATTCTTGAGCAGAGTTTCAAAAAATTAGAATCAATACGAGACTACTGGTGTGTTTTTCTGTTGTAGTCAACCACTTGCCGCTTTTCGAAAAAAGCAACAAACGGTGAACGGACTAAGTTTTCGTTTATTTGCGCATTTAATTTAATGTTTTGATTCTATGTGCCTTGAAACTGAAAGAGTAAAAAATGTTTCAGTCTTCGTTCTGTTTTTACGTTTGTTACAGGGAATAATTGGAACAACTTATTATATTATCGTGAAATAGGGAACAGAGTGTCACTGAAATGATACAGGTTTTGGGGTGGGTATCATTAAAAGAAAGGAGTTTTTCGTTGCGGCGGAATCTTCTCAAGAAATTTCAATCACCAATTTTCTCCTCCGAATGCGAGAATATACTCAGAAACGATCACCATATTAAAATACGGGAAATAAGAGCTCACACGGAAAGGTATAGGCGTTCGTCTTTGCCGCCCGCTGTACGAGATTGGAGTAATAGAAAATTATTGTCAAGGTTGTGGGATGGACCCTCCGCCAGGCACTTAAGTGCGATTTGCAGAGCATCCATGTAGATGTAGATGTAGATGTAAATAACGGAAAATGGGTTATTTTAGAAACTAGTTATTTGAGCGGTTTTGCCGGCCGCTGTGGCCGAGCGGTTCAAGGCGCTTCAGTCCGGAACCGCGCTGCTGCTACGGTCGCAGGTCTGAATCCTGCCTCGGGCATGGATGTGTGTGATGTCCTTAGTTAGGTTTAAGTGGTTCTAAGTCTAGGTGACTGATGACCTCAGATGTTAAGTCCCATAGTGCTTAGAGCCATTTGAACCATTTTTCGAGCGGTTTTGTCAAATTAAACCGATATAACCGAAAATCGGTTGTTTAGTCGGTAACCGCTATCCGTATGTCGGATCCATCTTTTTTTCTTCCTGTGACTCCTAATAATTCCCAGCAGGCATCTCCTCATCGCTCACTAAGCAACCGTAATTTTTAATTATTTTCGCATTGGGATTCCAGATCTGTCTTAATGAAAGCAAGTAACATACACTGATCATCAATTTTGCGGTCAAGAAAAGAGTGTTTAGTTTAATAAAAGTAGTTCACGCCACTTACATCGTCGTCATTATTTCCTGTCGGTGTGCATCCAGTCGTATCTCTCAGTATCCCTAATTATAAAGCAGATCATCTGATTCTGTGACTTCTTTGTTAATTTATAATGTAAAATGTATAATCTACATCTACATCTACATCTACATTTATAATCCGCAAGCCACCCAACGGTGTGTGGCGGAGGGCACTTTACGTGCCACTGTCATTACCTCCCTTTACTGTTCCAGTTGTGTATGGTTCGCGGGAACGACTGTCTGAAAGCCTCCGTGCGCGCTCGAATCTCACTAATTTTACATTCGTGATCTCCTCGGGAGGTATAAGTAGGGGGAGGCAATATATTCCACACCTCATCCAGAAACGCACCCTCTCGAAACCTGGCGAGCAAGCTACACCGCGATGCAGAGCGCCTCTCTTGCAGAGTCTGCCACTCGAGTTTGCTAAACATTTCCGTAACGCTATCACGGTTACCAAATAACTCTGTGACGAAACGCGCCGCTCTTCTTTGGATCTTCTCTATCTCCTTGTCAACCCGACCTGGTACAGATCCCACACTGATGAGCAATACTCAAGTATAGGTCGAACGAGTGTTTTGTAAGCCACCTCCTTTGTTGATGGACTACATTTTCTAAGGACTCTCCCAATGAATCTCAACCTGACACCCGCCTTACCAACAATTAATTTTATATGATCATTCCACTTCAAATCGTTCCGCACGCATACTCCCAGATATTTTACAGAAGTAACTGCTACCAGTGTTTGTTCCGCTACCATATAATCATACAATAAAGGATCCTTCTTTCTATGTATTCGCAATACATTACATTTGTCTATATTAAGGGTCAGTTGCCACTCCCTGCACCAAGTGCCTATCCGCTGCAGATCTTCCTGCATTTCGCTACAATTTTCTAATGCTGCAACTTCTCTGTATACTACAGCATCATCCGCGATAAGCCGCATGGAAATCGAGGAAATGAATGTGCTGTCAAGTCCTGGGACGCACACTGATGATGTCCGACCCTTCACCAATCCGTCCTTTTGCTGTGTGTGTGTTTGGCGAGGGGTGGTTGGAAACGGCTTCTACTGGAGGCGGAAGCCAGGGGTGGATCGCTCAGCCATCAGGGGTGAACACATCCCACGGCGCAGCTGGCAACCACCTTAGATATCCGCCTTCTGCTACGACGTTCCTTCCGAAATACACAAAACTAAACCAGAGTTTTGGCAGGATTCTCGTAAAGTGATGCCCATCTGTAAAGGAGAAAATTACACAATACGGCGGTGCAGCCTGTTCGAGAGTACTTTCCCGTCGCTTACAGTCATTATCAAGTTGGTACGATAGAAAAATTGGAGCAGATTCAGGAGCAAAATTCTAGATTGGTAACAGGTGCGTATAGCCCATACGAATATGTGAGAAATACATGTTGCATAGTAAAAGGTTTGCACTTACAATTAAAATGTCGTCAATATTTACTGACAAGCCACGAAGAAATTAAAGAGGTTAGCTGTCAGCGGGCGTCGAGTTTTGTCAATGGGACAAACTGAAATACACTGATCGCAAAAAGAAAAGCAACATTAAGAAGGAGTTGTGCGGCGTAAACGAAAGTTGGTTGGCATGTTTCTACATCTGAAAGATGATGTCTACTCAGACTTCACGGCAGTTGGATAAGAGTAACTATGAGGATGCAAATGAGGTTTGTTTTAAATACATACTGTAACTGTCGTGAATGTTAGTCACGTTTGAGACTGGACGTCGTGAGTTAACGAGCATTTCGCTCTCATTTAAGTATAGGGCAGAAAGGGTCAGGCTTCAGGAATTGTGAAACGAACATCTTCGCCACGAGATGGGGAAACCGTCTATTGTGCTGAAGAGGTCTAAGCGCTGTAGCGTGCGAGAACCTACGTCATAGGGAAACCCAGTAGAAGCCCTTAAATATTTCTGTGTGAGCTCTGGTTTATTTTATATTAGCCTGATCATCATTTCTTGCTACGTAGGTGGGCGCCAACAAAATGTTTTCACATTCTGAGAAAAAAAGCTAGTGACTAAATTTTCATGACGAGATCGTGTTGCAACGAACGACGCCGTCGTTTTATTGACTGCCATCCCAATTCACGTGCAATCTCTCCCTTATTTCGCGATAATGCAAAACTAGGTACCCTTTTTTGAACTTTTTCGATGTCCTCCGTCAATCCTGTTGAAACGTCCCCTTAGAAAAATTGCGAATTGCTGTCCTGATAAACCCCTTACGTCATTTGCTTTTCAAACAGCGGAGCAAAACTGAACGTACTCAGACATTACTCTCTACTTATTCTGATCAACACTAAACTGACACACAATATTTTTAGCGCAACGCAATCTGACTTTCAATAATCCCTGCAAAAGAATGGCGCTGACTAACAATAACCTATACCTTTCATGAATCTCTTACCTCACAAAAATCTTCGTTACTCGAACTACTGCAATACAGCGAGCGCCAATACTACCAGCTAAATAAAAGATTCAAACTACTGAAGGCACTAACTGCTGATAGGCATACTAAGCAAATGAAAGATTTTGATAGAGAACAAACAATGTATTTACCTCAATAGTGTTCAAAAGTCATAATATACATATCAGTTCATGACATCCAGTCTTACAAATTTACTCTCTCTAATGGACACACGTTGATCATCCGCTGTCAAAACTCCGCCATCTCTCTTTCCACATCCACCACTGCTGGCGGCTCACCTCCAACTGCGCAACGCTACGCGCTGTTAACAGCCAACTGCCCAACACTACAATAGCAAATTCCAACAATGCAAACCAGCCACAGACTGCACACAGCACAGTGATTTTCGTATAGAGCGCTACGTGGCGTTATCAACATAAAAACCTAAACAGCTTACTTACACTTTCTGATGATTATCACACATCACGCAGCAGTACTCCAGAAGAGGGCAGACAAGCGTGGTGTAAGCAGTGTCTTTAAAAGACCTGTTGCATTTCGTCTGAGAATAAGTCGCCATATTTAGTTTGCTTTCCCCACAACATTATCTATCTGATTATTCCAGTTTAAGTTATACATAATGTAATACCTAAGTATTTAGAAGAATTTACACCTTTAGATTTATGTGATTAACTGAAATTTAGCGGATGACTTCACACTTTTCATTACGTATAGTAAATTCCCACTTTTTACACAATACAGATACCTTGTGGCAATCATTTTTCAACCGGTTTAGATCTTCTGATGACTTCACAACTTTTCGCACAATACAGATACCTTGTCTAAATCATTTTGCAATCGGTTTCGATCATCTGATGACTTTACAAGACAGTGACAGCATCATCTGCAAACAATCTCGGAGCACCGCACAGATTGCCTCCTAAATCCCTTATGTAGATCAGAAACAGCAGATATCCTGTAACACTTTCTTGGGAACGCTTGATATTCGTTCTGTTTTACTCGATGACTTTCCATCAGTTATTACGAATTGTGACCTACCTCCCAGGAAATCACGAATCCAGTCAAACAACTGAGACGATTTCCATAGGCACGCAATATGATTGGAAGTAGCTTATGAGAAACTGTGTCAAAATCCTTTTGGAAATCTAAAAGTCTGGAATAAACTTCACTTCCCCTGTCGATAGCACTTATTACTTCTTGAGAATCAAGAGCTAGTTGTATTTTTCTGAATCCGTGTTGGCTATTTATCCATAAATCGTTTTCTTAGTGGTGATTCATAATGCTCGAGGACAGTATGTGTTTCAAAACCCTGCTGCAAATCGACAATGATATGGGTCTATAGTTCAGCGGATGAATCCTATTTCCTTTCTTGGGTATTGGTGTGACTTGTGCAATTTTCCCGTCTTTGGATACGGATTTTTCTACGAGCGAGCGGTTGTACGCGTTTGCTAAGTATGGAACTATTGTGTCAGCATACTCTCAAAGGAACCTGACTGAATCGGAGGCCCTACCTTTGCTAAGCGAGTTAAGCTGCTTCGCTGCACCAAAGATTTTTGTCTCTTACAGAGTTAAGTAGGATGTTTTCAGCGTCTGCCGTTTTTTGTAGAAGTGGAACCCATCTACGCACGCACCAGCTGGCACCTGTGCAGTATGGTTATCCTTCGAATCTAGGAGTCATAGGATGCATGTTTGTGCCGTTGTCCGTACGTCCGGGTACGATCACCCACTAATATGGTCCAATATAGTAAATGGCAGACGTAAGCGATTGAAGGATAACGATTTTTAGAGCAGAGCGAAAAAGTGTCACGGCAAGCGCCTTGGGGGAAAAGAGGCCTACGACAGTCTGGTAGGCCGGCCGGTGTGGCCGAGCGATTCTAGGCGCTTCCGTCTGGAACCGCGTGACAACTACGGTCGCAGGTTCGAATCCTGCCTCGGGCATGGATGTGTGTTATGTCCTTAGGTTGGTTAGTTTTAAGTAGTTATAAGCTCTAGCGGACTGATGACCTTAGATGTTAAGTCCCATAGTGCTCAGAGCCATTTGAACCATTTTGACAATCTGGCCACGTAGTAGGGCCGCTGGCGGATTTGTGCCAGTTCAGGCGTAGGTATAGGGAAAAGTTAGCAAAGAGGAACAGTAAAACTTGCTCAAATCGGAACGTGTACAATTCGGAAATCTGCCCAAACCGTACAAGTATTTCAGTCCCGAGGCTTTCAGTGTACTTTTATATGCTGATTTTTTGTATACAGCGGAATGTGCCTAAAGCGTAAACGGAAAGCAAACCTTAGAGCGTACTTAATAATTCACTTATAATGCGGAAAAGAGCCTATACAGTACTACTGTATTGTAGTTCATTAGTTACTCACGACTCTACAAGGACATTATGACATCTCCCTTACTTTATGGATGCATATGATTTATTTACCGGTGCGTTAATATAATTGCTTATATATTAGCACCTGGAGTGGACGTAAGTAAGGGTGAAGCATAACAAAGTATTTTTGTTGTACTTATCTTGTAATTTGCCTGAGTCGAGTAGCTGGTGTTTCGTTCCAATTAAAACTCCAGGTCATACAATTTGCGGAGGTTTATTTGTTGATGATAACATTTTTACATAATCATTGCAGAATACATCAAACTTCACATATAGACTCTTTGACAATCCAACCGCTGACAGACCGACTTACTGACCGAAAAGACTTGACTGCAAAGTGAATCCCTAGGTGAACTGACGCTGCATTGCCGCGTTTGCTTATATATATATATTCCAAACAATGAGTGTTCATTACTTCAATTATTACATCATCGTGAAATTAATAGTTACAAATATACAAAAGTTGACAAGCAGATTAATTACAGCATAAAATATTAGTTTTAGGTTAGAAATTGTACAATTTAAGATTGAAAATTAAATATGGCTTTTTACAATAACACATTTCATTAATTTAATAAATACAAATCAATTATCGATCGGAAAATATTTCTAACATTTACGTAATATATACACAAGTTGTTTAACCTCTTTAATGGCTCATAACTTTGAAATATGCATCCAAACGTAAGTAATGGAGTTAATTACATGTGCTAATAATGATCAGTTAATTATTTTAGTAATGGTATTAATTCTGGTTTACAAATTTGGGTTTGAAATTACGTATCACTTGAAATTACGTGAATTTAAATTTCGTTCTTGCTGTTTGATCGATTTACAATAACGTTTTCCAAACTGAACTTTCGAGATCTAATTGCAGTTAATTAACGAAAGTAATAGTGATGCTAACATTCATAACTACTTCTAATCAAGTGAACTACATACTGATTATTATAGTTCTGAGTAAATGTTAATGGTTTATAGTGATTATTATATTACATATTTACATATTATTTAATTATTCGTAAATTTTGTTTAAATATCATTCATAGTATTATGTATACAATTACCTAACAGGTAAGGGTGCCATAGTGGCATGATTTTTCTTTTTTGTGTAACAGCGGCGCTGCCCGTGTGGACCTAAAACCGCGCCGCTCTGTGCAACAATAGATAAGTTACGCTTAGCGTCGGTATAGTACATCAAAGGAAACGGTTCGTTTGTCAGCACTGTCTCGTTTCCCTCATTATTGACGCATGCCAGCCAATTCAGAAGCATTGTTGCGCACAAACCAACACTATGCTGCAATGTGCGCAGTGAAAGAGGTGGATATTGTTACGTTAAACAACGATTTTACACGGCAAGGTCGTTATTTTCTCCCAGTTTCAGTTGACTCGTAGCACTTTAAGAGATACAGTAACATGATGTCGAACAAACGGTATGTGTCGTTCACTCTTAACGAAAAGATTAATGTAATCGACGCGAGTAAGAAAGACAAACTCTCAATACGCGAAATTGTGTTGCCTTTAAAATGCGGTGAAACATAAATTTACGAGACTCGGCACGAATCTATGAAAGGGAACGGGAAGATGAAAAGAAAGGCGAAGAAGACCGGAAATGAAGAAAGTAACGAAATAGTATGGGGGTGGTACGTAAGTGCACGGGCAAATAACTTACCTTTTCTGTACCTATGTCACAGAGTGAGGCTCTGAAAGTCGCTAAAGAGATTGGAATTACGGAGTTTAAGGCATCCACAGGATGGCTGGACAGTTTTAAAGCTAGGCACAACATCGTGTGGAATGAAGTGTGTGGGGAAGCTAAGGATGTGCAGGAAAGTGTAGCAAGAGAATGGAAGACAATACTGGCCAACTTAATTGTGAACTATGACCCGAAAGACGTGTTCAATGCCGATGAAATGGGATTGTTTTATCGCGCGCTGTCTTCAAAATCGCTAACAATAAGAGGCGAAAAGTGCACCAGCGGAAAAATGTACAAGGAAAGACTCACTGTACTGCTGTGTGGAAACATGTTAGGTGAAATGGAGAAGCTACTGGTGATTGGAAAGGAGGCAAAACAGCATCGTTTCAAAACCTTATACGTCAGTAAGCTCCCAGTCACATGGCGAAGCGATAAAAAGGGGTGGATGGTGAGTGGTCTTAAGGGAAGAATGGCTGGGCTCTTGCAATGCTAAAATGAAAAAAAGGAAATCGCCAAGTTCTCCTTTTCCTAGACAATGCAACCTGTCACCCGAAAGTAATGTTATCAAACATGAAATTGGCTTCGTTCCCTCCAGGTTCAACCAGCCTCACACAACCAGGGGGTTATTTACACGTTCAAGTGTCATTATAGGCGATTACTGTTGCAATCTCTTATTCTTAGTGTTGAAGCAGCCGAAAGTGCGTTTGCTCTTGCACGGTCAGTTTCTGTCCTGGATGCAAGTAAACTGGATTGGCTGGGCAGTAAAGGAAATAAACCACGCAACTGTCACCAACTGCTTCTAGAATGCAGGCTTTTGGAATCAAGAACAAGACCCTTTGTGGCCATCGAAATTCAAGACAATGCAGCAGCAATTGCTGAATTAATGAAAATGCGAAACATTTCATGTAGTGCAGCAACAGATTTAATAGAAATCCGCAACTCAGAGGATGATGATGAAGAAGAAACAAAGGAAGAAGAAGAGCAAGATACGTCCCTAGGAAAATTGATACGCCTGAAGAACCATTGCATACATAACAATGTTATGCAGTTTACAGCACACACAAATTCTCGCAACTTGTTGGAACTATTATATGGTGCAAAAAACTGCGTAGAAAAAAAATTGAACAGGATATTAAAACAAGTATCCCTCCTTGATATGTAGCGAACAAAGTGGAACGTAAGGCAAATAAACATGGGAATGATGTGTATGTACATACAACAATAAACGAATTTAAAGTTAGAGTAAAAATATAGAAATGAAGTGATATTTATCAATTAGTGTAATAGTCCAATGTTCAGTTGTCCAATATACAGCAAATTAACATCTACTGTGCTGGTGTGAAGGTACGTAAATACAACATATACATAATTAAACATTTCTGCTGTACTTCTGTGCATGATACCTGACAAATTTTTTGTAGCCCAGTGAGTTTTGCGTAATCCGAAAACTTGTCCAATTTGGAAAATTATTTTAGTCCCAGGCGATTCCGTTTTGAGCAAGTTTTACTGTATGTCAGTTATAGCTGGTGTCTGATGAGGCCTCTTGGGCCAGCTGCAACGTCAGCATACCTGTAACGAGACAGATTGTGTACTGAGTGGTTAGTAGGTCATAAATCGGCCGCTCGTTGTGTGGACTTTGTGTTCCGTTTGTTCGGCCTTCCCCATCTGTACTGTTTCAGAGGCAGTCCTAACCTAACCTAACCTAACTTATCCTAATGGCCACAGCTGGCAATGGCATGGCAGTCACATGTTCTGTGATACAGGGGTTAGCCGATATTGCTGCTTGTGTGCTTAATTTAAGCCTGCCCATAGGTAGTTAGTTTCGCCTAAGGAAAAGTTTTTTTTACGGGCGGGGGGGGGGGGGGAGGGGGGGGGTTCGATCGGGCTACTGTAGAGTTTTGTACCATAGGAAGCAAGGGAGAGGAAGTTGTTATGGGAGGCCGGTATCCTCGTTTTACAAAGCAAATGCACATGTTGATTAATATGGTTCTTTAATTACATGAAGCTGCTACTTGAATAGAGTCCATGTTTAGGGTACAAGCTCAGCAGTAATAGTCTTCTTGTACTCTGATTTACAGTACAATTCTGGTCGCTATGTACTGACGTAACTGGCGATGAAATATACTTGCTCCGCGATTGAACTGACAGACGGCAAACTGGAGTGTGAGTTAATGAGGCCCCCAGGTCACAGGCGGCCACCTAAATGCTGTCGAGAGGGCGTTGGCGGCGAGTTGATTGCCAGTGTGTCTCTGCTCTCCCTCGTGATAGGCGTGTTTAATCTGGCGCCTACTATCGATCTTCGTGCTACATCTCTGTCGACTGGTGTGCAGTCGACAGCTTACGCCAGCATAGTTTCGATATATGATTGTGCTCGTAGATCCCCAGATTCTGGGTAAAGGTTCTGTTCGAGGTTCTTGAGTCTTTGTACAGTCATGTGGCGAGGTTTCTCAATACCTCCATGAGAGTTTGGAGGCGGAATTCGATATGTAAGTCTGCAGTGCGTGAGTATTTTGGAGCATTGCTTATGATTCATAGCATCTTATCCTGTATGATCTGTACGTGGCGCAGAAATCTTGGAGGTGTGATCACATAAATGACATACACACGGATCTCGACACCCTCCTGTTCATGTGCTATGCCTATTAAGCATAGGTTACATTGGTTTGAATCTCGCGTGTGTTTTGTTAGCAACCTGTTGTATGTCTGCCTTACTGCTTTGACTTGGCCACGAGTAATTACCGTCTCTTTCACAAACTAAATGACCTTTTACTAAGAAAGCACTATAGAAATAACAACGAACTGAAATTGGACGTCAGTGACAAGTTTAACAATTTGACGCCATCTGAGTGTGCAAAAGGGAACTTATGCAGAGCGACGATAAATGTTTGAATTTGAACAACCACTTTCTACACAAACAAAAAGGTATCAAAATATGTTGTGGAATAAGTTTTCTTTTATTACCTTGGACAAAAAGTGTACGGGGAACAGACGTTCTTTATTTTTACAATGACCCTCTTACATAAACTTGTTATTACACGGGATCTTCAGCAGTATTTGACTGGTACGGAAATCGTAACGACACAACTTTCGCACGATGTATCACTGACAATGAGATGACAGAAATCGAGAAGGACTACAGCACCACAGTAATGTTGGCAGCTGACTGTACTGCGTTCATTGTTGTGGAGTTCATTGTATGCATGTAACATTGTCTGCCCACACCACAACACCTGGACAACCAAATCATCATGTATGGAGATGGTATCTGTTCTTTCGGACATGCCGAAAAAACAGATACCATCAGTGACCACGCAGCGCTCTAGAATGAAATAACAATTAAATCAAGACCCTAGGCTGCCGATAGGCGTTGACATACATCAAAGGGGACAGTTGAAAATGTGTGCTCCGACCGGGACTCGAACTCTGGATCTCCTGTTTACATGGCCGACGCTCTTTCCATCTGAGCCACCGAGGGCACAGAGGATAGTGCAACTGCTCAGACGTTTCTCTTGCACGCTCCCCTTGAGACCACATTTTCAACTTAATGTCCACACACTATATTCGTAGTGCCCCTGCCCATTACACTCGTTGCTCGTGGCAGACAATCTTACCGAGCCCCGTAAGAGTTCGGGCAATGAGTGTGCATCCGGCACAGAAGAAGATCATCAATGGCCGGTTAGCCTTAACTATATGAAGATATGTTCGAAAGAACATGTGTACATTATGCATGATTTATTTTAACTAATGTAAAAAAATATATCTTCCATTCCCTGCTAGGGGTCTATTCTTTTCCTTTTTTTACTTTCAAAAGTAGCCTGTGTTCTTCCCTAGCGTTCAAACTATATCCATACCGAATTTCATGGAAAGCAGTTCAACGGTTAGGTTCTGAAAAGTTAACAGACAAAAACAGTTTTGCATTAATTACCATATTAATATAGATAGTTTGTCTCGATATCCCATTCACCTCAGTAGTATGTTGTAAAGATTTATCGTTTACATCCTGTATAAATTGTAACCTAATGTTGTTATTGCTACTTTCAAGTAGTGTAGTTTTGACATACCACCGTGTCATCAATAGCTAAACGCAGTGATGCTTTTGTGTTTGGTGAAGCGTACAATTTTACCTTTTTAAGATTTAAAGCAAATTGCCAATATTTGCGCCACTTTGAAATCTTACCGATTGCGTGTAAATTTCTCCAGATAGTGTTTGCTTGTAGATAAACACATCGTCTGCAAAACGTCTGCTACCGTTAACATTGCTTGCCAGTTCATTATCATGCATCGTGAACAGCAAGGTTTACAACACATATCCCTGGGCTACCCCTGGACTTTCTTCTGAATCTCTAGATGACATGCTGTGCCCTCCTTATCAATAAGCTTTCCACTCAGTCGCAAATTTCGTTTGGAAGCAGCATAGAGTCAGAGAAGCCAACTGCATATGTCGCTACGTCAAACTGAAACCTTAGGTTGGTGGATAACTTCATAGCGTTTTTATTTTGCGTATTGGTATTCCGGTTGCTACGAATTTATTTATCGATTATCATTTTTTAATTTGTAGTTCACTGTTGCTATTTGAGTTTACAAACTGTCGTTTTGTCATTTGGAGACAGCGAGTGCATCTGTGGACGCTAGAAAATGGAGTGTCAAGTGGAGAAATGGGAACATTTCCGGCTTCTTCTTCTGTCTTAGTTCAGTAGAGGGCTGATAGCAGTGGAGGCAGCCAGAAACATTTTCACCGTGTATGGGGATAGTGCCACTGGACAGAGCACGGCCGGCCGCAGTGGCCGTGCGGTTCTAGGCGCAACAGTCTGGAGCCGGGCGACCGCTACGGTCACAGGTTCGAATCCTGCCTCGGGCATGGATGTGTGTGATGTCCTTAGGTTAGTTAGGTTTAAGTAGTTCGAAGTTCTAGGGGACTGATGACCTCAGAAGTTAAGACGCATAGTGCTCAGAGCCATTTGAACCATTTGACAGAGCAAGGCAAGAAAATGGTTTACTCGTTTTAAGGGGGATCGTTTTGACTTCAGTGACTCTACGGGTTGAAGAAGGCCTTCGGGGTTTGATGGAGATCGTTTAAATGTACACTCCTGGAAATTGAAATAAGAACACCGTGAATTCATTGTCCCAGGAAGGTGAAACTTTATTGACACATTCCTGGGGTCAGATACATCACATGATCACACTGACAGAACCACAGGCACATAGACACAGGCAACAGAGCATGCACAATGTCGGCACTAGTACAGTGTATATCCACCTTTCGCAGCAATGCAGGCTGCTATTCTCCCATGGAGACGATCGTTGAGATGCTGGATGTAGTCCTGTGGAACGGCTTGCCATGCCATTTCCACCTGGCGCCTCAGTTGGACCAGCGTTCGTGCTGGACGTGCAGACCGCGTGAGACGACGCTTCATCCAGTCCCAAACATGCTCAATGGGGGACAGATCCGGAGATCTTGCTGGCCAGGGTAGTTGACTTACACCTTCTAGAGCACGTTGGGTGGCACGGGATACATGCGGACGTGCATTGTCCTGTTGGAACAGCAAGTTCCCTTGCCGGTCTAGGAATGGTAGAACGATGGGTTCGATGACGGTTTGGATGTACCGTGCACTATTCAGTGTCCCCTCGACGATCACCAGTGGTGTACGGCCAGTGTAGGAGATCGCTCCCCACACCATGATGCCGGGTGTTGGCCCTGTGTGCCTCGGTCGTATGCAGTCCTGATTGTGGCGCTCACCTGCACGGCGCCAAACACGCATACGACCATCATTGGCACCAAGGCAGAAGCGACTCTCATCGCTGAAGACGACACGTCTCCATTCGTCCCTCCATTCACGCCTGTCGCGACACCACTGGAGGCGGGCTGCACGATGTTGGGGCGTGAGCGGAAGACGGCCTAACGGTGTGCGGGACCGTAGCCCAGCTTCATGGAGACGGTTGCGAATGGTCCTCGCCGATACCCCAGGAGCAACAGTGTCCCTAATTTGCTGGGAAGTGGCGGTGCGGTCCCCTACGGCACTGCGTAGGATCCTACGGTCTTGGCGTGCATCCGTGCGTCGCTGCGGTCCGGTCCCAGGTCGACGGGCACGTGCACCTTCCGCCGACCACTGGCGACAACATCGATGTACTGTGGAGACCTCACGCCCCACGTGTTGAGCAATTCGGCGGTACGTCCACCCGGCCTCCCGCATGCCCACTATACGCCCTCGCTCAAAGTCCGTCAACTGCACACGCGGTTCACGTCCACGCTGTCGCGGCATGCTACCAGTCTTAAAGAGTGCGATGGAGCTCCGTATGGCACGGCAAACTGGCTGACACTGACGGCGGCGGTGCACAAATGCTGCGCAGCTAGCGCCATTCGACGGCCAACACCGCGGTTCCTGGTGTGTCCGCTGTGCCGTGCGTGTGATCATTGCTTGTACAGCCCTCTCGCAGTGTCCGGAGCAAGTATGGTGGGTCTGACACACCGGTGTCAATGTGTTCTTTTTTCCATTTCCAGGAGTGTATTAATACAGAGTGATCCACGGTCAACGTACTCGAGAACTGGCAAGTGTGATGAAATGTGATCATTCCATCTCCGTGCGACATTTGCGCACTATTGGAGGAGGGGAAGAGGGGGGGGGGGGTAGCGCATGCTGTAAACCAAGATCATAAAACTCAGTGGGTGCTCATATGTGCATCTCTATTTGCTCGTCATCGGTTGGCCGGTGAACAACACCGATCATTCCTATCTTGTATCATTACTGGTGACGGAGTCTTTATGCTAGCATAAGGAAAAGAAAGGAATGGTTGAATCCAAAGAAACAAGCAACTCCCCATAAAATGTCCTGCACGAATCCACAAAAGACTATAGCGACGGTGTGGAGTGCTACGAATTACTCCCCGGTGGCGTAACAGTCACTGCTGATATTTATTGTCATTAACTGAGACGTCTTCCAGACGCAGTCCGACGAACTGGAAGACAGCGTGAAGTGATGCTGCTTCACGACAACGGCCGCCCAAATTCTGATAGACTGACAGAAAACACTCTACAGGAAATGGGTTGGGAAGTCATTCCTCAAACAACTTATTTACATAATGTTGCACCCTCAGATTTTCACCTTTTCCGCTCTCTACCGAACAACCTTCAAGGAACTTCCTTTCCGGATGAAAATGTGCTCCGAACATGGCTCGATGGCTTCTTCGCCTCTAAACAACGTGATTTCTACAGACGCGGAATAGAATAGTCATCCCTGCTTCGGCAGACTGTTGTAGATAGTGAAGGAAACTATATTATTGGTTCAAATGGCTCTGAGCACTATTGGACTTAACATCTGAGGTCATCAGTCCGCTAGAGCTTAGAACTACGTAAACCTAACTAACCTACGGACATCACACACATCCATGCCCGAGGCAGGATTCGAACCTGCGACTGTAGCGGTATCGCGGTTCCAGGTTGAAGCGCCTAGAACCGCTCGGCCACTACGGCCGGCAGACTATATTATCTCTGTTACGTGTACTGTTGTGTTTATCAATAAATTTATGAAAAACGTTGCGAACATATGCACAAACCTAATATTAACATGACGTCGATTTGACATTTTTGTTTGCATTTTGCGTCAACACAAAGACTTTAATCTTACACTTATATTACAGTTTTTCACTTATTTATTTATTTGTAACAGGAATGATGCTGAATAGTTGCTGCTGCGATATCCATTACGAAATTAGTCAAAGGAGGAAGAGTTTCTTTATGTCGGTAAGTACCACAAAGTCTGTTTATACTTACCACACTAATAAGAGGGCCTTATGTATTCCTTAATATCGAGACACACGATGATTAAGGTATAAAGTTGTAGGGCTACTTCGTGACTCTATCATCTTATCCATAAGCTCTACATATATTTGGTAGTGTTGCCAGTTAATCCGTTAAATGTGTACACACTTAGAGCAATATCCACTCGAAGATAACATTTATATATGAAAGTCTGATTTATTTCCTTCGTTTTATTTAGTTTATTGTATTACAACAGTCATAAAATACCAAGTGTAATTTCGAAATGGCAATTGTTTCATGTATTTTCAAAAGTGGTCACGTCTGTAATGACAAGCAATTCTTTCATTGGTATGTGTCATTTAGCTTAAAATTGAAAGTCATGCCCGAAATCATAAAATTTATATGTGGTACTTAGCTAGTTTTATGCTGGCTTCCGTGTGTTCTTCGGTGTACGTTCGTTATGTCGATTTTTTCTATACGAAGAAATGTGAATCTTTACAAAATCGCCGGCCGCGGTGGTCTAGCGGTTCTGGCGCTGCAGTCCGGAGCCGCGGGACTGCTATGGTCGCAGGTTCGAATCCTGCCTCGGGCATGGGTGTGTGTGATGTCCTTAGGTTAGTTAGGTTTAAGTAGTTCTAAGTTCTAGGGGACTTATGACCTAAGATGTTGAGTCCCATAGTGCTCAGAACCAACCTTTACAAAATCAAAACAGTGCAGCGGGTGGCATTAAATACGAAATAATAAAAGTTCATTCAATTTAGCTTCTGTATTTCTTTGACATTTAAACAAATGTTACACAATAATTTCCATCTACCCATACGAGCTCAAAAACTGCAACTGCTATTTGTTACCGAAGTAGCGTGTTAGATTTTATCTTCTGTTCCCTTCAAACTAGAGTGATCAGATGTTACACGGTAGATGAAATATCTAATCTTTTACATTGCTCACACCGAAAGTAATTAAATTGACTGTACCTATATTCTCTACCCAAACAGGACAAAATTTAGCTAAAATATTATGAAATTCACATAGTTAAACTTATTTTTAATTGACTTCAAAAATATTCTGTTCATATCGAAAGAAGGCAGCAGTTCACAAAGTATATCGTCTATATGTTGTTGTTGTGGTCTTCAGTCCTGAGACTGGTTTGACGCAGCTCTCCATGCTACTCTATCCTGTGCAAGCTGCTTCATCTCCCAGTACCTACTGCAACCTACATGCTTCTGAATCAGCTTAGTGTATTCATCTCTTGGTCTCCCTCTACGATTTTTACCCTCCACGCTGCCCTCCAATACTAAATTGGTGATCCCTCGATGTCTCAGAACATGTCCTACCAACCGATCCCTTCTTCTAGTTAAGTTGTGCCACAAACTTCTCTCCTTCCCAATTATATTCATTTGTAATGTGATCTACCCATCTAATATTCAGCATTCTTCTGTAGCATCACATTTCGAAAGCTTCTACTCTCTTCTTGTCCGAACTATTTATCGTCCATGTTTCAGTTCCATACGAATACTTTCAGAAACGACTTCCTGACACTTAAATCTATACTCGATGTTAACAAATTTCTCTACTTCAGAAACGATTTCCTTGCCATTGCCAGTCTACATTTTATATCCTCTCTACTTCGACCATCAGCAGTTATTTTGCTCCCCAAATAGCAAAACACCTTTACTACTTTAAGTGTCTCATTTCCTAATCTAATTCCCTCTGCATCACCCGGCTTAATTCGACTACATTCCATTATCCTCGTTTTGCTTTTGTTGATGTTCATCTTATATCCTCCTTTCAAGACACTGTCCATTCCGTTCAACTGCTCTTCAAAGTCCTGTGCCGTCTCTGACAGAATTACAATGTCATCGGCGAACCTCAAAGTTTTCATTTCTTCTCCCTGGATTTTAATACCTACTCCGAATTTTTCTTTTGTTTCCTTTACTGCTTGCTCAATATACAGATTGAATAACATCGGGGACAGGCTACAACCCTGTCTCATTCCCTTCGCAACCACTGCTTCCCTTTCATGCCCCTCGACTCTTATAACTGCCATCTGTTTTCCGTACAAATTGTAAATACCCTTTCGCTCCCTGTATTTTACCCCTGCCACCCTTAAAATTTGAAAGAGAGTAGTATTCCAGTCAACATTGTCAAAAGCTTTCCCTAAGTCTACAAATGCTAGAAACGTAGGTTTGCCTTTCCTTAACCTTTCTCCTAAGATAAGTCGTAGGGTCAGTATTGCCTTACGTGTTCCAACATTTCTACGGAATCCAAACTGATCTTCCCCGAGCTCGGCTTCTACAAGTTTTTCCATTCGTCTGTAAAGAATTCGCGTTAGTATTTTGCAGCTGTGGCTTATTAAAATGATGGTTCGGTAATTTTCACACCTGTCGACACCTGCTTTCTTTGGGATTGGAATTATTATATTCTCCTTGAAGTCTGAGGGTATTTTGCCTGTCTCATACATCTTGCTCACCAGATGGTAGAGTTTTGTCAGGACTGGTTCTCCCAAGGCTGTCAATAGTTCTAATGGAATGTTGTCTACTCCCGGGGCCTTGTTTCGACTCAGGTCTTTCAGTGCTCTGTCAAACTCTTCACGCAGTATCGTATCTCCCATTTCATCTTCATCTACATCCTGTTCCATTTCCATAATATTGTCCTCGAGTACATCGCCCTTGTATAGACCCTCTATATACTCCTTCCACCTTTCTGCTTTCCCTTCTTTGCTTAGAACTGGATTTCCATCTGAGCTCTTGATATTCATACAAGTGGCTCTCTTTTCTCCTAAGGTCTCTTTAATTTTCCTGCAGGCAGTATCTATCTTACCCCTAGTGAGATAAGCCTCTACATCCTTATATTTGTCCTCTAGCCATCCCTGCTTAGCCATTTTGCACTTCCTGTCGATCTCATTTTTGAGACGTTTGTATTCCTTTTTGCCTGCTTCATTTACTGTATTTTTATATTTTCTCCTTTCATCAATTTAATTCAATATTTCTTCTGTTACCCAAGGATTTCTACCAGCCCTCGTCTTTTTACCTACTTGATCCTCTGCTGCCTTCACTACTTCATCCCTCAAAGCTACCCATTCTTCTTCTACTGTATTTCTTTCCCCCATTCCTGTCAATTGTTGCCTTATGCTCTCCCTGAAACTCTGTACAACCTCTAGTTCTTTCAGTTTATCCGGGTCCCATCTCCTTAAATTGCCACCTTTTTGCAATTTCTTCAGTTTTAATCTACAGTTCATAACCAGTAGATTGTGGTCAGAGTCCACATCTGCCTCTGGAAATGTCTTACAATTTAAAACCTGGTTCCTAAATCTCTGTCTTACCATTATATAATCTATCTGATACCTTCTAGTATCTCCAGGATTCTTCGATCTATACAAGCTTCTTTTATGATTCTTGAACCAAGTGTTAGCTATGATTAAGTTACGCTCTGTGCAAAATTCTACCAGATGGCTTCCTCTTTCATTTCTTCCCCCCCAATCCATTTTCACCCACTATGTTTCCTTCTCTCCCTTTTCCTACTCTCGAATTCCAGTCACCCATGACTATTAAAGTTTCGTCTCCCTTCACTACCTGAATAATTTCTTTTATCTCATCATACATTTCATCAATTTCTTCTGCAGAGCTAGTTGGCATATAAACTTGTACTACTGTAGTAAGCATGGGCTTCGTGTCTATCTTGGCCACAATAATACGTTCACTATGCTGTTTGTAGTAGCTTACCCGCACTCCTACTTTTTTATTCGTTATTAAACCCACTCCTGCATTACCCCTATTTGATTTTGTATTTATATCCTTGTATTCACCTGACCAGAAGTCTTGTTCCTCCTGCCACCGAACTTCACTAATTCCCACTGTATCTAACTTTTACCTATCCTATCCATATCCTAACTGCCCGATTAAGGGATCTGACATTCCACGCTACGATCCGTAGAACGCCAGTTTTCTTTCTACATATAAATCAGTTTACATAAAGTTATTAGTTTTTGTACATGAAGTGATCGATAGGCACCAGTATCGAAGGGTTCCTACTATACGTTGCAATTTAACAGGCTAAGTACTGATAATATGCTGTGTTCGCATCGACCTTCTCCTCATAATTATGCTGTACGGATGGAGGTCATATTTTAACTACTGACGACGCCTTTGGCACGATTGTTTTATGTATCTCCACTGCAGGATGTGATTTTAGTGTATTTTTGTTTCTGATGAAGGATATGCGTTTGATCGAAATTATCAAGCAGCCTGACAACGTCGACAGAGAAGATGGCTACAAACTCCCGGCGTCCTGGCTGCCGGCCATCCCAGTCCAACGGGTCGCGAGCGGTCGCGGGGCAGAAGCTACACGGGACACGGACGTATCTGCACAAACAGCTGTAGAGCAACTGCTGGTCCACTTCCGCGAACACCAGGAGGAAAACTTGCCGAGCAGAAGCCGAACGCTGATTGGCGGACAGTTACCAATCGTTGACGACATGGACATCCACAAACAGCCTCTTTCCTTCCATCTTCCATTACGTCATGACTAGCCAATCATATTAGAGGGCCAATTAAAAGTGTTACAACAGTGACGTCAGACATCGATAGTCTGTAATAAATAGAAGCACCTATCCCCATGCAAAACCACTCGCGTCCTGAGGAAGACCGTTGTAATTCGGCCAAAACGTCGGTTTTAGTTTATTATTGTTGTTAGTTTTTAGCATAATACCCAGAAGAATTTTAATCACTATGACACCGGCCGCGGAAGCCTACTTTCTTATATCAACCAATCAGAAATCAGATATGACGTTTTATACATGGGAGTCCGATTTTTTAAACAATTGGAGGGGGGTTTAGTGGTGTTTTCTAATATGGGTCCTGTGCTGCATGTGTTCGTAGGTTGTCTCTCTAATGTACAATTTCACCGCTTCGTGGGTCGAAACAGCTGCTGCGTAAGGACAATAGGGAAGCGAGAAGGCCTGAGGGCGTGGTCCGCGACCTACCGCAACAAGGACGGGTCGCGGGTTGCATACCGGCCGCAGGCGAACCTAAGCGCCAAGTGTCCGCCCCCAATATATGTGTGTGTGTGTGTGTGTGCAGCTACCCCCTCTCCCACCCCCACTCTCGCCCCCTTCCATCCTAATTTATCGCGACTGTGCGCCCCCCTTTTACTTTCCCTGCGGGAAGACGTCAGGAGGGGAATCCCCCTAGCGCGGTGCGGCCCCTGGCTTCCACCCCGCCGAGCCACAGCAATAACAACCCCCACCTCACCCCGCCTCCATTTCCGACCTCCCCCACGGCAGCCCGCCCCCACGCACCTCTGCGACTGTCTGTCTACGCGCCGTCAGTAGTGTTAGTGTTGTTGGTGCGTGCGTGTGGTCGTTCCGTATCGTGGTCGTGTCGTCGTGTGGTCGTCTATCGTATACTTCTTACCGTTACGTTTTATCGACATTCGTCTCTTACCGTTGTGCCTCTATGCTTCTCGCCATTTACCATTTATTCCGCCATAAGAGTGCATGTCTGTGTCTATAATAGTTTTTTCGAAGAGCTTCCGCCATCTAGTCCCCGTCTGTTACAGATTCTATCTGTAATTACTAACAGTTTTTGTCTGCAAGTGAATTTATGCGGCAAGAAAGTAACTCTTTCCTGGAATGACAGAAGGGACACAAAAATAGCAAATAATAATTTTCATCGGCATCTCTGCTAGAATAAAGTTTAAAGAGTAACGTGTGAGTGACATTATCGTTGCAGGACTGTGGACTTGCTTTAGACTCATTCACTGAGTTTTCGCAAGCAAATGCAGTGTTGCCATCTGCCATACGCGGACGTCTGCACAGTGGATGAGCATAAAGTGCTGTCATACCACAGCGCGAAGTTGTGAGCATCTGTGATATCACCAGGTGGAAGAAAATAGCTGCCTGACTGCGGAAAACATTGGAATCATCATGTCTTGCAGTAGCTACACACCTGTCCACATTGTTGTCTAGCTACCTCCGACTGTGGCAGAACACTGCAGTGGAGTCACACATAACTCTGAAAAGTACAGTAAGCGAAGTGGACAGAAAAACAGCTAGTAAACAATTCAAGAGCTTCCGTTGATGTGCCACAATAGACTGAATTCTCTCTTGTAGCGTTGAGTCCTCCATCATTAAAAGTGACATGAGAGTGGCTACTGGTAGCATCAGTTGGAGCTACTTACAGTGATATCTGGAGAGTAAAAGCAGGTTCGCCAACTGTCAAATAGCACCATCTGTACACTCAACTAGTAGGAGGTGCCGCCATGTTACGGCTCAAAATTGCAACACCAGCCACAACACCTTTAGAGCAGGAAAGTCCATAAGAACTGAATAATTTTTGCAGTTCCGTTTCTTGTTGTAACTATACACTTGCGTCGCATTTCTTTCTAAGTACCTTCGTATGAAGACAGCATATTATTGCACAACATTGTGAGAACTTGAAAGTGCAACAGGTACAGGAGATATAAACACTGTTAGTAAACAATAACATTCGTAGACAAGTGCCACAATGAACTGAAAGCTCTATAGTGGTGTTTAGTTTCGATCATTTGGAACCCTCCAGTGTTAAGACTGACACGGCAGTAACAGCGCCATTTTAAAACAGTGAACATGTGTTACTTTCACAGAGTTCTAACGAAGGAAGTCAGTGTCACCAAACGTTGAATATAATAATGCAGTAAGGGCAGACACATAATTGCGCAACATTGTGAAAAGCAGCCCCCACACGCAGGCAGTCATCGGTTTTCACAAACTGCTTCGTTTCCCGTAGATACAAACTGCGCATATTTGCCGTCACATATTCGTGAATCAGCGCCTGTCGATACGAGACACAACACGGACTATTTGTCTCGAAATAGACCAATAATCTAAAGTTTCTGCGATGATCTCAAGTAGGATACAGTGTTGAGACAGCAAAAATTTCTGTGACAGTTTTCATGGTCGACATTACAAGAATTGATTACTTCCTTTGTCAATACTACAGTCCACAACGTACTGAACAGATAGCATTTTTCACTGTACAATTGTACAGAGTTCGTTCGTTGAGTGGTGGAGTAGGAGCAGACCAGAATCACTGCTTTGGGTACTGTGACCACCTCAGTCACTAGGTGTAGCATCACTAATTCTGTTCACTTTCTTGTGACTCACTTGAACGGAATACTGCACAGAGCACTGGTTGTGATTTATATTATTTGTGTGCTGTCGGAGTTGGTGACACCTGTTACTTCCGTCACAGTGGAAAAGAATCTTTCAGCGGAAGTAAATGCTCACAGGGAGAGACTGCAAAGGAATTAGGTTAGATAAGATAACGTGTTGGAGGATTTTCCTCGTCTACAGGCGATTTTGCTTTTGTAACTGGCGGACCTGTTGCAATTTGTAAGGAGATCGAATTTCTTGTTAGTCACGTTTCCAGTGTTAGCGATTATAGCCTCGTCAACTGGCCGTAATATGAGATAGCAGAAGTGTGAATTAAATCTAAAGCAGATGACCTCATTAAATCTTAAAGAATCTTCAGTTCTGCTATCGTTGAAGAAAAGATAAAAGTGGAGTTCGACGAACGTAAGTTGTATGTTTGTTTAGTTTGTTCTCATATTAAGAGACTGCATTCCTGGTGATTGAAAGCGTGATATCTGCGTACTGTTCACTGGGAGGGATACCCATACTTCAGTAACCATCACCCTTGTCATTTTTATAGGAATTTGTACTAACCATAGCACACAGAGCTAGAAAAGTGCAGAATTAAATAAGCATTGTTAACTATTTTCTGAAAATTTATTGAAACGTACGCTAGCTGTGCAGTGTCACAAGACTTGCTTCTGGGATAAAGACATTAGGGAGACACGGGAAGTGTAGCAGATCGTTCGTAAGACTCTTGCAGTGAAAAGGACATCGACTGCAGTTTAAGTCCTGAATGTTGCTGCGTTTTGTGCCAATTCTGCTTAAGCCAGGAATTTGTCATTCGTATATTGACGGACAGCTTATCTTTAAATGAACAACGTCTTTTGTTCAGACGTTGTAAAGTGGTGTAATTTAAAAATCTGGAGGAAATTCTGTGTACGGGAGGACTAGATGAAAAAAGCGTTTATGTTCAAAGATCTGTTGCAGTTTGTAGTGACGTGTATGAAATGTGCGGATTCTGAAGTGTGGTGGCTAAAATAGAACCAGTACAAATATTCTGTATAAAGGATAAGAAGTACCTGCCTTTATTTAACGATCTGTAACAGGTAGTGGCGAATTATCTGACGTGGTGCCATTCCAGAAACCCTAAACGACGAAAATTCTTGGTACGGACAGAACGTAAAAACAAACTGTCATTATTTAACGTTTTGTAGCACGCAGTAGCCGATGTTTAAAGTGACTTGTGTCAGACGTCTGGGTACCTCACATGGATCAGTTTTAAAAAGCCTGCGACGAAAATACTGTGTACGGGACTGCTAGATAAAAACAAAAGGTCTTAAATTAATGATTTGTGGCAGACAGTACCTGCCACTGTAAGCGACTTCTACGGGCTGCAGTGATATTTGAATTGCGGTGATTGCAACAAATCCAGGACAAAAGTGCAGCTAGCTAAAAACATTTTCTTTATTTGAAGATTTGTTCCAGGTAGAAGTGAATGATTGAAGCGACTGTGTCAAACGTGGTGCTGTCTTAAGCGGAACTACTTAGAAAATAAAAGCTAGTAAAAAATTACGTGTTAGATAATTGACGATTTGTAACAATAGTGTTTCAAGCCGCTGGAATTGGATCAGACGTGTGGGTTCCTCTAGTTGCTACCGTGTCTCCGATATCAACAGCGAGACGAGAAACTTTTCTGTATTGGGAGGCACTTTCTCCGCCACTGAAGCTCACGCACATTATAAGTAATCGCGTTTGAGTCTTCGCTTCCGTCTGATTAGAGGAAAACGCGTGGCTCTGCGAGGGAGGTTGGCTCGCCTTTGTTTGCCATTGTTCGCGGAGCTGTGATCCCTTCCCTCTCCTCCCCCGTGACGAGATTGCCTCCCCCCTTCCCCCATCCCTTCTACCCCGCCAAGCCGTCTCCTGGTGGAAGTCGTCCGACACACCCCATTCGCATCTCTGACGCACCGCACCGCCGTTCGCGAGGGGAAAAACCGGACTGCTGGCTCCATCGATCGCAGAGGGCAGGGGTGGCACCCCCTCGCATTAGCACACCCCTCCCGGAAGCCAGGCAAGGTCCCGCAATCGACCTTGGGAAGCTCCATCTGGTTCAAGGACAGCCGGGTGCTGAAACGGCCTTAAAACGCCGATAATCCGAACGACTTCTAACGGTCGTCGTTGCAGCTGGGACTAGAAAGAGGAAACTGGTAAAATCGGAAACAGTGCTTCATCACTATAGCGAGGTTACAAAGATTCAGCTTCACAACTCAACAAGTGGTGAAAACTTTTTGATGGAAGTGCCTGACAATAAATTCTGTGCAGAGTAAGACGAAGATTTTTTTTTCATTTGATATGTATATATCACAGTAGTCTGGCAACAAGTATTCAATAAACTCGATAAACAGGGCTGTGCAATCAGCGTAAACGTTCATTTCCATAAATATGGTTGACAGCAATACTAGGAGAGAAAATTTCAAATACAGCACAGGATAAGTGAATTAATAAGGAAGTGTTGCTGTAGTGATGTACCTGTTGAGCAACCAAAACCAAAATCTTGAAACGTTCGAGGAAGCCAAACTAGGGGATGTCTAGGAACTCACTCTGTGTTTATTTTCGATTGCAAGAGTAAAACGGTAATGAGCAAGTATGAAATAACATTTTATGCTGTTCAAGAGGCGAAAGCTAATGGATGTCGTGTGAATCAAACATGCCATCACTTCATCGATATTTTGCTACAAAACATGTGTTTCGACGATAAATAGGAAAACTCATCGTGCATAAAAGACATTTAACAGTTCCAGAGCATTAGGCAAACTATAAAAAGAACACTTTTGATCACCAGTGCGGAAAAATCGCAGCGAATATTAAGCTGTAAATAGTTCAATAAGAAATCTCTACAGCTACATTCATTTCTTCTTACAAAAACATAAGATTTAGTGTGAAAGAGGGAAACTGATAGTGACTTTAAAGCTTTAAATTATTCTGGAGCGATAAGTTAGCGGACTTCATGCACTCATACCTCTGTGTTGTAACTGTGTGAAATTTTGACTATCAAAACAAAAACAGGTAGGCAAAAAGGATAGAGATTATTAAGCAGTGTATTGTTAAAGACGAAAAAATTGGTGAGCCCCCCATATTTCATATGAATCTCTCACCGAAGCTATCTAGATTTTCGATTAGAAGAAAAAATATACTCCATCGAAATATGCTGAATGTGATGCTTTGAACTGTTAAAGAGAAGAACGCTAGCCGAAGTTTTAGTCATTGAAACTTCTGTCACAGTAATCACGCAGAATTTTGTTTATAAATATGCAGCTTATAGTCAGCATCAGGAAGAATTTTAGCTGTTGTTAATTTTTAACCTGTTAAGGAAGTGGAGGACCCTATTGTTTTCTCAAGTCGCTACCACTGTATCTACCTAGAAGTTTTGGTTTAGTGAACATCAGGGAAAAACTGTAGTGAATATAAAGAAACCCATGTGGCAGTCTAAAATACTATGAAGAGACATCATTCAGTTTCATGATCTGCGGTCTTAATCTGTTTGCTGTAGACTTTTGAATGTTCTCAGAGGACACACAACTTTTATCGAGTGAAGCATTTCCAGATAACTGAATCATCAAACAGTAAATGGTGTTACCAAATAACGAGATTCTGTGAACTTAATCAATACAAACTGCAGAATATCTAGAGCAAAGTGTTATAGCGTGTTAAAAACCAGTTTCTTAATCTAATCAAATACTACAACATTCTCTCTAGAGACATCGATAATTTAAGATTTCTTACAGAATTGACAAACAGTTCAATGTTACTACCATCGATGGCGATGTTCGCAATGGATGTGTGTGAAGACAGCTCTGCAGCTAACAACAATGCTGTACTGAGTGCCAATGGTGAGGACAAGGCTGACATTTTTGATGGGGGTGACTTGCTCGCCAGTGGAAGTACAAACTCGGACACTGGTAATAATCTGTATAAAAACAAAATGAGGGATAACAAGAATGCAGTTGGAGGTCATCTTTCTCTCAGTAGCAACAGTGTGTTAACTGGTAACAATACAAGTATTAACAATATGCTTAGCAGCAGCACTGTCATAGGCAATTTTACAGCCAATAGCGTGTTTGGAAACGGTGGTAACAATGGTATGTGTGCTGGAAATCTCGCAAATGATACTAATAGATTTACACCTCATGACTTACACAGTAACAATTCTGCGTTTAATATCAGCAATGCAGTGAATTGTGGTACCAGACGGACCATTATTAATCTTAGTGGCAGCAATGGTCAATCGAGGGATGGCATGGCGACGGATACTACTCTGTTACAAGCTGTTATCAATATCAGTGAGACCATCAGCACAGGACAAAACGTCCCTGTAAATGGTGACAATATGAGCAATAATGATGTTCAGATGCTCGATAAGGTAACGTCTGGAAATGAACTTCATGAGGATGCTTTAATGGATACTCAAGATATTGCACACAACAACAGTCTACGCAACAATGAATGTGAAAGTGCATTGTTGTGTGATAGCGGAATAAATGGCATGCACATCATCTCTGGAGGCGTGGGTTTACCAGTCAGCAACAAACCTATGCAGGAAATACCTGATAGCACACATAGTGGAGGCGGCGGATCGGACGTTGGAGAGGACGGCGCTCCAGCATCCCCGGCCTCGGGCGACAGTGAAGACCGCGCGAGTGACAATACCAACAATGGCGACAACAATGGAGGTGGTTTGCGTGACGTCATCAAGCTGTTCGTGGGCCAGATCCCGCGCTACCTGGACGAAACGCACCTGCGACCCATGTTCGAACAGTTCGGGGAGATTTACGAGTTTGCCGTGCTGAGGGACAAATTCACCGGTATGCACAAAGGTAGGATACGTCTTCCTGTTTTTCAAACTTCCTTTTTGACTCTAAGGCGTCAAAACACTCATACGATACTTTTTTTTTTGTTACAGTGAAAGTTTCCTTTAAAGTAATTCTTTTCATTTTATTTGAGGTTTGATACTGACCTGGTTGTAATTTTGCTGTAGTTTAGCTTTGGGTAACATTATGCGCTTACAACCGCGAGAGAAACCAAGTATATCTGGCTACGAGAATACAACATGAATTTGGCCCTGTTTTATAAGCTTTCTAAAAGTGTGCAAACTGATTGAATCATGAACTTTATTATTAATCTCTTTAATTAAAGACAGTCGTCCTAGTCCATTAACGATTTGCCTAATAGTGCTGTTAATGAAATGGTCCCTGTGCGTCGATAATTTTCCTAGCAAACTGATCCTGAAATGAAACTATTTTACCTTGTAATGTAACTGCCTGCTGCTCTCTGTGCACCAGTAGCAGCTGCTGAGAGCTTAGTGCAATGCTCCAGAGAGCAAGTAAAACTATTTCATTCACATCACTGAGTGAGACACTCGTCTAAATAAAAATGACTTGGATCGAGGATGTGGACAATGCTCTTAGGTGAAATATTTTCTTTAACAAACTGTTTTTTTTAATTATCTAATATATTATTATTTGTATGCTATTTGTGTGAAAACACCCATTAACAGTTACAAAGAGTATCACTGATGTTGTTCTGATCTTCAGTCCAGAGACTGGTTTGATGCATCTCTCCATGCTACTCTATCCTGTGCAATCTTCTTCGTCTCCCAGTACCTACTGCAATCTACATCCTTCTGAATCTGCTTAGTGTATTCATCTCTTGGTCTCCCTCTACGATTTTTACCCTCTACGCTCCTCTCCAATACTAAATTGGTGGTCCCTTGATGCCTCACAACATGTCCTACCAACCGATCCCTTCTTCTAGTCAAGTTGTGCCACAAACGTCTCTTCTCCCCAATTCTGTTCAATACCTCCTCATTAGTTATGTGATCTACCCATCTAATCTTCAGCATTCTTCTCAAGCAACACATTTCAAACGCTTCTATTCTCTTCTTGTCCAAACTGTTTATCGTCCATGTTTCACTTCCATACATGGCTACACTCCACACAAATACTTTCAGAAACGACTTCCTGACACTTAAATCTATACTCGCTGTTAACAAATTTCTCTTCTTCAGAAACGCTTTGCTTGCCATTTCCACTCTACATTTTATATCCTCTCTACTGATACTAAGCTCTTACTCTCGCAAATGTTAGACAAATAATTAATAAACATGAAAAATTCCTTGCAGTGAAAAAAGTGTGTGAAATCTTATGGGACTTAACTGCTAAGGTCATCAGTCCCTAAGCGTACACACTACTTAACCTAAATTATCCTAAGGACAAACACACACACCCATGCCCAAGGGAGGACTCGAACCTCCACCGGGACCAGCCGCACAGTCCATCCGAGTTGGTGAATTAGCTCTTATCGAAATGTGGTTTTTGGTTAGTGATGCCACGCAAAGGTTTGAGTTGGTTTCTTCCGTTGTTAATGCTCGTAACTTGTCTTCCCTTATCGTGTCGGACAACTCTTGGGATGAATAACGCAGTGGTATTACTCGCCAGTAGGTAAGGCTGTACAGCTGTTTTTATGGTGCACAAGGTCGCAGTAATCTCTGTGAGGAATTACACTGCGCAACAAACTTTTATCGACAATTTGTAAATCTAGGATTGGTACAGTTATTTAAACATAATGTGATGAAAAATTTAAAAAAATGTTTAGCTCGTACTTCAGAAATAAGTGTATTACCTTATATCATTAATATACACAAACATTTAAGTAGCAAAATAACCAAGAAATGTTTTCTACAGAAAAGTTGTTAATAATAGTAAACTCTGATGTTCAGAATCGCTGGAATTTTATGAAACAGTTGCACTGATGATATCCAGTAGATACCAAGTCACAAAATTACTTACTTAATCGTTAAGAAACTGAAGATTTTCCTATGTTTTTACAGTTTCTTGTCCGCCGCTCGTGGTCTCGCGGTAGCGTTCTCGCTTCCCGAGCACGGGGTCCCGGGTTCGATTCCCGGCGGGGTCAGGGATTTTCACCTGCCTCGAGATGACTGGGTGTTTGTGTTGTCCTCATCATTTCATCATCATCCAGGAAAGTGGCGAAATTGGACTGAGCAAAGATTGGATAATTGTACGGGCGCTGATAACCACGCCGTTGAGCGCCCCACAACCCCAACATCATCATCATCATCATCATACAGTTTCTTGTCGTCCGCAGCTCGTGGTCGTGCGGTAGCGTTCTCGCTTCCCACGCCCGAGTTCCCGGGTTCGATTCCCGGCGGGGTCAGGGATTTCTCTGCCTCGTGATGACTGGGTGTTGTGTGATGTCCTTAGGTTAGTTAGGTTTAAGTAGTTCTAAGTTCTAGGGGACTGATGACCACAAATGTTAAGCCCATAGTGCTCCGAGCCATTTGAACAGTTTCTTGTCGAAACTATCAAACATACCAAACAATCCCATAATATTTATGAATAAAGAAAATAACTGTAGTAACCGCTAGAATAAAATACCGTCATCTATGTTCTCGCTTAAAGTTTTAAAGAATGTTTGATCAAATTATAACTGGTTTAGAACTACTTGATTTACCTCTTGTAAGTTCCATTTTGAGCATACCTAGCAATACGTCAACAATAGTTTGCCAAAATAGCAGGAGATTACTAACCTGCATACCTCGCGTCCGCGGGTGCCATTCCTCTTATGAAATTGCTCACATATCCGTCAGAAACGGCTCCGCAGTTGGGGGGAAGGAGCTGAGGTGCTCATGGTGCAATTGTATAAAGCCTTTCATAACTTGTCAACAGTTCACCCACAGACTCCGTGTGAGATTTAATCGCGTCGCTTGTCTCAGAGAAGGTCTAGAATCTGTGGGATCGTAGGAAGGTCTCGCCTTGGTGATTAATTTTCTTTACAAAATATTTCAAAAGTTGTATAAGAATCACTTTAGAACAGAAAATAAGGGCAAACTACAATCACTACCACCTACAGTTCAAGCTGCAATAAAACACTGAACTGATATAAGAGTATTTTCCTTTATGGATGACAACCTTAGTGAAAACAAAAATCAGACGTAAGTTCCAGTTTTCTTTGTGATGCTCGTTATCAGCACATTGGAGCTAACAACAATTATCTAGTTTCATGCATTTTATATTTTTGCTATTGCATGATCAAACTGCAGTGAATCTTTAGCGGAGCTGCATACCTGTTAAGACAAGTATGCATCGCAATGTAGATAAAACTGCACTGCGCCGACGTTTAACACCTGTTCTTTCTCTTTTGCGTATAATTAGAGCCCATACCTTAACAAGCTTCATATCAGTATACCACGATAGCACTCTCTAATGTGGGTGTGGGATCCGCATCAGATGAGACTGCCGGAAGACATCGAAAAAGTACAAAGAAGGGCAGCTCGTTTTGTATTATCGCGAAGTAGGGGAGATAGTGCCACAGACAAGATACGTAAATTGGAGTGGCAGTCATTAAAACAAAGGCGTTTTTCATTGCAACGGGATCTTCTCATGAAATTTCAATCACCAGTTTTCTCCTCCGATTGCGAAAACATTCTGTTGGCACCAACCTGCATAGGCAGAAATGATCATCACGATAAAATAAGAGAAATCGGGGCTCGCACAGAAAAATGTAATTGCTCGTTTCCCCCCTCCCCCCGCGCCGTTCGAGAGTGGAGCGGTAGAGAGACAGCTTGAAGGTGGTTCATTGAACCCTCTGCCAGGCACTTTATTGTGAATAGAAGAGTAATCACGTAGATGTAGATGTTATCACGCAACACATATTCCGCTTAGTGCTTGTGCAGCGTCACGAGAGTTGTCCATCCCATGGGCAACAATGCGGTGCGTTTTGCGGTCTATATAGTCTACATCTACATCTACATTTACATTTATACTCCGCAAGCCAACCAGCGGTGTGTGGCGGAGGGCACTTTACGTGCCACTGTCATTACCTCCCTTTTCCGTTCCAGTCGCGTATGGTTCGCGGGAAGAACGACTGCCGGAAAGCATTCGTGCGCGCTCGAATCTCTCTAATTTTACATTCGTGATCTTCTCGGGAGGTATAAGTAGGGGGAAGCAATATATTCGATACCTCATCCAGAAACGCACCCTCTCGAAACCTGGACAGCAAGCTACACCTCGATGCAGACCGCCTCTCTTGCAGAGTCTGCCACTTCAGTTTGCTAAACATCCCCATAACTCTATCACGCTTACCAAATAACCCTGTGATGAAACGCGCCGCTCTTCTTTGGATCTTCTCTATCTCCTCTATCAACCCGACCTGGTACGGATCCCACACTGATGAGCAATACTCAAGTATAGGTCGAACGAGTGTTTTGTAAGCCACCTCCTTTGTTGATGGACTACATTTTCTAAGGACTCTCCCAATGAATCTCAACCTGGTATCCGCCTTACCAACAATTAATTTTATATGATCATTCCACTTCAAATCGTTCCGCACGCATACTCCCAGATATTTTACAGAACTAACTGCTACCAGTGTTTGTTCCGCTATCATATAATCATACAATAAAGGATCCTTCTTTCTATGTATTCGCAATACATTACATTTGTCTATGTTAAGGGTCAGTTGCCACTCCCTGCACCAAGTGCCTATCCGCTGCAGATCTTCCTACATTTCGCTACAATTTTCTAATGCGGCAACTTCTCTGCACACTACAGCATCATCCGCGAAAAGCTGCATGGAACTTTCTGACACAATCTACTAGGTCATTTATATATATTATGAAAAGCAATGGTCCCACAACACTCCCCTGTGGCACGCCAGAGGTTACTTTATCGTCTGTAGACGTCTCTCCATTGAGAACAACATGCTGTGTTCTGTTTGCTAAAAACTCTTCAATCGAGCCACACAGCTGGTCTGATATTCCGCAGGCTCTTACTTTGTTTATCAGGCGACAGTGCGGAACTGTATCGAACGCATTCCGGAAGGCAAGGAAAATGGCATCTACCTGGGAGCCTGTATCTAATATTTTCTGAGTCTCATGAACGAATAAAGCGAGTTGGGTCTCACACGATCCATGTTGATTCCTACAGAGTAGATTCTGGGTTTCCTGAAATGACATGATACGCGAGGAAAAACCTGTTCTAACGTTCTACAACAGATCGATGTCAGAGATATAGGACTATAGTTTTGCGCATCTGCTCGATGATCCTTCTTGTAGACTGGGACTACCTGTGCTCTTTTCCAATCATTTGGAACTTCCGTTCCTCTAGACTCTAGCGGTACACGGCTGTTAGAAGGGGGGCAAGTTCTTTCGCGTGCTCTGTGCAGAATCGAATAGGTATCCCGTCAGATCCAGTGGACTTCCCTCTGTTGAGTGATTTCAGTTGCTTTTCTATTCCTTGGATACTTATTTCGATGTCAGCCATTTTTTCTTTTGTGCGAGGATTAAGAGAAGGAAGCCAGAGAAGATTTCCTCCGATCCATAGCGACACACATCATTGGTGCCGACATGAGCGACCACCTGCAGATGGGTGCACCCTGTACCCTTCATGTCATCCAGAAGGACCCTTTCCACATCTGGAATGACTCCCCCCGGTATGCACACGGAGTGCACATTGGTTTTCTTCCCCTCTCTTGCTGCCATATCCCTAAGGGGCCCCATTACGCGCCTGACGTTGGAGCTCGCAACTACCAGTAAACCCACCCTCTGCGACCGCCCAGATCTTGCAGACTGAGGGGCAACCTCTGGAACAGGACAAGCAGCCATGTCTGGCCGAAGATCAGTATCAGCCGAAGACAGAGCCTGAAACTGGTTCATCAGAGAAACTGGAGAGGCCTTCCGTTCAACCCTCCGGGATGTCTTTCGCCCCCTGCCATACCTCGAGACGACCTCCCACTCTACCATGGGTGAGGGGTCACCCTCAATGAGGGCAGTATCCTGGGCAGCCACAGCCGTAGTCCGATCGGGGGATGCGTGGGACGAGCTGGCCGTCCCCAACAAACCCCCATCCGGACCCCCACAGTGATGCCCTTTGGCAACAGCCTCAAGCTGTGTGACCGAAGCCAACACTGCCTGAAGCTGGGAGCGAAGGGATGTCAGCTGGTACCGGTATCGGTACTGGTGCAGCAACTGAAACCTCATTATCTGTACATAGGTCCTGAACCTGCTCTTCGGTTTCTGGGACGGATCGAGTTTGATGACATGTGGCTGGGCAATATTCTATGGATTGACAAGGCACATTTTACACTACAGGGTGCCGAATGTGGGGTATTATAAAAGTGCGTGTTGTGCATGAAGAGCCATTGCACTCGCAGTACGTGACTGTGATGCAGGATCACAAGCAGTTTAGTTCTCGGTCCCTACTTCCACCCAGAGGGTCTGTCAGGTGTACAGTGATGTCTGCAAGCTATCGAGATTTCGTTGTACAGCTTTTGAAGAGCCCAACTGTGTGAAAACCACTGTCTTTGTGAAATATGGCGCCAACACCTCATGTCGCTCGCCCATTGATCGTGATGCAACCTTCCACGAACATGCTATCTGCGTAGGTTTTCCAAATGCATGGCCTGTAAGATCACAGGATCTGAACTCATGTGACTTTTGGCTATGGGAATATCTAAAAGAATGTGTTTATCAGGGACATGTTCAGTTTCTAGCTAATGTGAAGGGCAATATTCAGGAACACGTCGCTCAGATTCCAGCGGAACTGCTGCGGGCGAGTTTTGGTCGCGTTTTACGGACTCAGTATCTCGTCGAAGCCTCTGATGCTCATATTGAACAAACTGTGTACGTGCGGGTTAATAACGGAGTCAACATTACGCCTTTCTCAATTTTCTGACCACGGCCGTTCGTAATCTATTACAAATGGAAACATTTTACACGTCTTTTTTGTATTTAAAGCGCCAAATTTGTAACTGGTGGCCAAAAATTGGAATTAATTTTTTTCTAGTGTAAATCGGTTTCGCGTTAAGGCATTAAAATATCTATCGAGTTTCGCTGCCATACAATATTTACGGCTCACACTAAATCTCTGTGAGTAGCTCTTTAATTATTACTGCTCGGTAATTTCGCAGTGATATCTGGAAAGAAGCGCACCTTCAGTGCCCACGTCTTTCGGTTACATGTGATAGGGGCCGTTGTGTTTAAGTGGGTCGGTGTCTGTTATACCGGAGCCAAGGTAGCCCCTGAGGGCAGGCAACCCATATTACACCACAGAGGACTAGGTTGTCTATGCTCAAGGCGCTGGCTATTTACATACAAGAATGGAAACAGACATTCCGAGCACTACTTCCTGCAGGGGAAGCTCTAGCCACGGCCTGCAGGAAGTATCACAACGCCAAAACCCGACTGGCTGGAGACAGCTATTTAGGGGCTAGAACCAGCCACGAAGTTGCTGCATGCCAACCTTATGGACTTTGACCCCTAAAGATTACGTCTTCTTCTCTGAATTGGACTTTTGTGTGTGTTACCACGAACCTTTATGGAAATTTAGAAGTGAACTTTTGTTTGCCTCAATTAGGAGAGTTTTACTGGCATCGTTATTGTTACCTTTCGTTTGTCGTTCAGTCATCAACCTTGGGTACTTACATCTATAAAAGTTGTGTTTGGGAAAAATTGCGAATTGTCCATCACAACAGTGTCCATGAAGGTTTTCATTTAAACACCTCAATATTCCACGGGGACATTAAATGCAGTTTCTCTGTCCACCATTTCTCAACTTCCAGCTTTGGAGCTGCAAGCACCAGCCTGATCACTGCCCGTGATGCAAGGATCAGTTGACCAGATCGCTTGACAAAAGTCCTGGTCACCCACGAAATAATCCGATTCTTCGTCGTACTACTGCGACACTCTGCTCTTAGACGGCGATAATGATCTGGATATCAACGCTGCGGATGCGCCCGACTTGAGTGATGCAACCTGCATCTTTCATGACGGAAATTCATTTCAAGACACTTCGGCAGAAGTGTGGTTTAAACGTCTCGTCTGCCACATATGGACGCACTTAGATTGCGCAGGGACCAGAGGAACCCTTTTAAGTTCGCAATTTCTGTCAATAATTTTTGAGCCGGCCGGAGTGGTTAGCCGGCATGGTAGCTTAGCGTGTTCGGTCAGAGGGTTTAGCTACCCTCTGTAATAAAAAACTGAGTGAACGGATCAACGAACAACCTGAACGGATGTCATCGGACGTCCGCCACATATAGTACAAAATGAGATTAAAGAAACAGAGTGGCCGACCGGTTCTAGGCTCTTCAGTCTGGAACCACGTGACCGCTACAGTCGCAGGTTCGAATCCTGCCTCGGGCATGGATGTGTGTGATGTACTTAGGTTGGTTAGGTTTAAGTAGTTCTAAGTTCTAGGGGACTGATGACCTCAGATGTTAAGACCCATAGTGCTCAGAGCCATTTGAACCATTTTGATCACATATAGACATGTGAAATACATACGTCCATTGTTTTCAAAGCTGTATTTTTGAAAATATATCACATTATACATCTGAGTTAATTGTATACAATGACGTTTTGTTTAGTTTATATTGCTTCCATGCCACTTTCGGTAAAAAACGGAACTATTATAGCATCGCTTTGTATTTCATTTATCTGTGTGCCTGTCTGTCCGACTGTTAAACACCCTTTCTATCAGGAACGGGTTGACGTATCAAGCTAAAATTTATGTCTACGATCGCTTGCCGGTGTAAAGCATTTAGACTTTTAAGTCAATGAAATCAAAACGTATGGCCATTTATGTCACACGTTCTGATACCCGTAAACTCACTCATCAAAACCTAATGTGTGCTTCCCGTTGACGTAGAATCATGAAATTCGGCAGGAACAAAGGCTTAACTGCACAAGTAAAGTAAAAAATGTGAAACTTGTTAGATTGTAATTACATCCCATAAAAACATCTTTTTGCCACTGCAACATACATTGCATTCATCATCCATCAGAAGTATGATAGAGGAACATTACTTCAGGCAAACATGAAATGTGCGTTGTAATCATGTTGTAGTGAGTTAATAAAAATGTTTCATTAAATCTTTTCTATCTATGTATATAAACTGACGTCCCCTGCTCGCTTCTTTTTGTATGTCCGGGGTATTCTGAGGAACTACTGAAGAGATTTTGATACGGCCTTGGGACCTGTATCTTTCCAGTGCCGATATGGATAACACACAAATATCGTTGAGATTCTCGATTCCCAACATGGATGAACTATATAAATCACCTGCATATACAGGGTTATTACAAATGATTGAAGCGATTTCACAGCTCTACAATAACTTTATTATTTGAGATACTTTCACAATGCTTTGCACACACATACAAAAACTCAACAAGTTTTTTTAGGCATTCACAAATGTTCGATATGTGCCCCTTTAGTGATTCGGCAGACATCAAACCGATAATCAAGTTCCTCCCACACTCGGCGCAGCATGTCCCCATTAATGCGCTCGAAAGCATCGTTGATGCGAGCTTGCAGTTCTGGCACGTTTCTTGGTAGAGGAGGTTTAAACACTGAATCTTTCACATAACCCCACAGAAATAAATGACATGGGGTTAAGTCGGGAGAGCGTGGAGGCCATGACATGAATTGCTGATCATGATCTCCACCACGACCGATCCATCTGTTTTCCAATCTCCTGTTTAAGAAATGCCAAACGTCATGATGGAAGTGCGGTGGAGCACCATCCTGCTGATGGATGAAGTCGGCGCTGTCGGTCTCCAGTTGTGGCATCAGCCAATTTTCCAGCATGTCCAGATACACGTGTCCTGTAACGTTTTATCGCAGAAGAAAAAGAGGCCGTAAACTTTAAACCGTGAGATTGTACAAAACACGTTAACTTTTGGTGAATTGCGAATTTGCTGCACGAATGCGTGAGGATTCTCTACCGCCCAGATTCGCACATTGTGTCCACTTCACCATTAAGGAAAAATGTTGCTTCATCACTGGAAACAAGTTTCGCACTGAACGCATCCTCTTCCATGAGCTGTTGCAACCGCTCCGAAAATTCAAAGCGTTTGACTTTGTCATCGGGTGTCAGGGCTTGTAGCAATTGTAAACGGTAAGGCTTCTGCTTTAGCCTTTTCCGTAAGATTTTCCAAACCGTCGGCTATGGTACGTTTAGCTGCCTGCTTGCTTTATTCGTCAACTTCCGCGGGCTTCACGTGAAACTTGCCCACACGCGTTCAACCGTTTCTTCGCTCACTGCAGGCCGACCCGTTGATTTCCCCTTACAGAGGCATCCTGAAGCTTTAAACTACGCATACCATCGCAGAATGGAGTTAGCAGTTGGTGGATCTTTGTTGAACTTCGTCCTGTAGTGTCGTTGCACTGTTATGACTGACTGATGTGAGTGCATTTCAAGCACGCCATACGCTTTCTCGGCTCCTGTCGCCATTTTGTCTCAATGCGCTCTCGAGCGCTCTGGCGGCAGAAACCTGAACTGCGGCTTCAGCCGAACAGAACTTTATGAGTTTTTCTACGTATCTGTAGTGTGTCGTGACCATATGTCAATGAATGGAGGTACAGTGAATTTATGAAATCGCTTCAATCATTTGTAATAGCCCTGTACATCTACATACACTACTGGCCATTAAAATTTCTACACCACGAAGATGACGTTAAGTCACCTTGACCAGGGCAGCCTGGCGTCAATGCCCGTTTGGTAAACTGTACATATACAGCGATGTCCAAAATTAAAGCAACAAACAGAAATTTTCCAAGGTTGCGTTTATTTTGCCGCAAAACAGTATAAAGAGGTGATAGTGAAGTAGAAACGCCTGCCTGGTTAGCCGTGCAGTCTGAGGCACTGCTTTGCGGGCGGGAAGTCGTGCCAGTCCCCGGCACGAATCCGCCTGGAGGATCAGTGTCTCGAGGTCCGGTGTGCCGGCCAGTCAGTGGATGGCTTTTAATGCTGTTTTCCATCTGCCTCGGCGAATGCGGGCTGGTTCCCCTTATTCCTCCTCAGTTGCACTATGTCGGCGATTGCTGCGCAAACACTTTCTCCACGTACGCGTGCACCATAATTACTCTACGACGCAAACATTTGATTTGGGGTTACACTCGTCTGGTGTCAGACGTTCCCGGGGGGAGGGGTGTGTGGAAGTGGGGGTGGGGGGGGGGTAGGTCCACTGGGGACCGAACCGCACAATAACCCTGGGTTCGGTGTGGGGCGGCGGTGGGGTGGGTGGACTGCTGTAGCCTGTTTGAGGTTGTGAACCACTGAGGGCTATGGCGGGGATGAACGCTCTGTCGATTCTAGGCCCCCAGTTCAATACAATGCAATACAAAGTAGGAACAATATAAAGAATACGGAACTTAAGTAACTGCAATATACATAACGGTAGACATAAATGTCCTTCGTTTTTTACAACAACAGATTTGCGCATACATTTCGACAACAATTAAATGTGGTCAATATGGCGTGTGACCACCTCTGGCAGCAATACAGACCTGATAACGACGGAGCGTGCTGTGAATGATGTCCTCAATCTCGTGTTGACGCAATAACGCCCATTCTACCTGGAGAGCTGCTCACAAGTTTTGGAGAGCGGTTGGTGGAGGCTGACGTGATGCAACCGTCTCCCTAGTGCATCCTAGACATACTCTATGGGATTCAAATCGCGAGAGTGAATAGGCCCCTCCGTGAGTTAACCGATGCTTCTCCCTCATGCTCTCTCAATCAATGAGCAGAGGACCATTCGACTATCTCATCGATAAATTAAATACGAATGTTTTTTTTTACATGATCAAGAACTTTTAACAGACTATAAATACGGAAGAATGACTGACTACATGAATCACCCTAAATACAGACATAAACATACAGATTTATAACAGAGAACGATAGGTAGCTGTGGTATAGCGATAGCGTTGCAATTCGCCCTTCATTAAATGTTCTGGGTTCGACTCCAGCTGCTCCTCATATTTTAACTGTTACTAAGTTTTATGTATACTGTTTACACTGCTTCGTTAAGTATATTTTTAAGGTCTTGCCAAAGAACTTCATCTGTAAGTGTACACACACCTATCTCAGTATATCACACATATTAAATTCCTAATAAATTACTATAAACCATGAAATTTTACAGATATTGGATGCCGCGAAAGTAATTCGTCAGCAGTCAATGTTAAGGCCAAGCGTTTCAATTACTCTAAATAGTCTGTAAAAGTAAAGCATTCAAAATTTTTGAAAAGGAAGTCAAACGTTTGTGTAATGATATGTCTAAAAGTGTGAAATAAAAAATAGGGAAACATTTGGTGCACCTCATTTTCTGTTCACGATTTCGAGCATCACTCAAAGGCATGTTTCTCTAATCTACTTATTTTTTTACACAAATCATTTAAAAAATATTTGACTGATTTCTTTCATTTTTTATTTTCAATTTTTATTCAGAAAGCATGATCTTACTGAAACCTCGTTTGCCTTCCTAACACACTTGATTCGAAGAAAGCCTCTTTGACATTTAAATACCGCACCAATGTATATTTTTACGTGCAAAATAGCTAGGCCTTGAACAGACGAAATTTTTGACACTCCATTTACATAGGTTGACAGCAGCTTTTCGTGAAATATTTCAATGTTTCCTCAACTCATTAATTAAGTTTTCGTTAATTACCCTGATTACTTTCAAGGAGTTAAATATTTTCATGCAGAACTAGACCTCAGGCTGGTCACTTTGATACCCTGTTTACCTGTTTCTCTCCCTCTGTTTGGCTATGAAAATTTGGACAAAACCTCATGGCGTAATGTATAGGGAGTCTTGCTTTCGCTCTGCTCACGCGTTTACAAAAACGTATCGATTCTTAATCATACGATAAAATAGTCCCTTCTACGTGCTGTCATTTCCAAAAATCGTCTTTTCGATGTCTTGAACCGTTTATGAGAAACGACGATTTTTACGACCACTTGATTCCCAAAGCGCATTAAAGGTTTGGACTCTTGGACTCACCGCGAGCGACCCGTCCGCGGATATAACAGCAAATATCTCAAGAATGAAAAGAGATATCATTCCGGTCTCAACTTAAAATACAGTTTAGATATATTGGTTACATTTCATATGCGATAATGTATGGCGTTAAATAAACTATACAGAAAGTCTACGCAATGTGATTTTACCTCTGCAAATTCTTAAAAATTTCGTGCTGCCATGTACTCAATTTCGTGCAGCACAGTAACTATGACGAATAACGAAAATAAATTCAGACCTTTATCGTTTAAACATATCAAGCTATAAGATGCGGAGGAATCAAATTTTTTCACCTAATTATTTTCTCAAAATCGGATGATAAGTGTTTCATAGCTCCCGTCGCGTCCGCTTCACTGCTTTGCCGACAAGACACGTGGCTGTCGCTCTGTGTCGCGCGTGCGTGCGGCAGCGACTACATTCAAACACGTTTGAATTCAAACGTCGCCAGTTGCTGCGGGAGACAGGTAGCGACACAATGTCGCTCACGTGGGACACTTCGTAACTATAACTGGGGTTGTGTTTTCTCGCCTGAACCTGTCACACACTGTCGCTCGCTTCTGTCGCTCACGCAGAACACGGCCTAAGCCGTCGGCACACGGACCGTGCATCCGAAGATTGAGCGTTGAGTATGCCGAGTTCGTGACGTCATAGCGTGGGGAGTCTTCCCGAACGTGCAGAGCAATAGCTAACAGGTCAGATATTCTGAGCGTGGGTCTGAGCGCTGACGAATGAGATGGCACAACGCCACATACGTCACATGCACGCCACTCCCTTCAGCACAGAGTTGTGAGGCGCCATACTCGCATTCATATCAACCCTATACGTATATATGCCGTTTCTGAGCACCAGCAAATTGAGAATCACTGGAAAACCCGTTGTTAACTGTGTGATTCCTTCCAATACAATAATGAGAAACATCATATTCGTGGCAAAAGAATTATTGTAACTTGCGTATTATGAGACTACGCCATTTGAAGGCAACGACTCACCGAGGATCCAACAAAAACGCATTTTTCTTGGTACAATTTGTTATAACTAAAGTTCAATTAGTAACATAGCTACGATCAAAGCTTTAAGCAAGTGGCAACATGCTAAGATTGGCTGCCATATAAGCATCGGCGGTTTAGCGTAGTGAGTAGCGTTACTGATTCCTGAACGAGATGGGCAGTTGTTGGCGTCTACCCTCGTTTAACATTTTTTTAATAGGTTCTGATGCTGTATTGTTAGTTTAATATAAGTATATACTATAATATTTGATGTTATGTAAATTTAAGCTCATCGTTTTTTGAGGAGTGAGTTTGTTCAGTTGTTTTAATCTACAGGACAGCTTGCGCCACTTGTATAAAGATATTTTGCTCCTTTTTCTTTTGCGTTTCGTAATTCACGTCTTGTAAAGATTCTGCTACTAGGTAGGAACAGTGATCAAGTAAGAATGACTTTGGGGTTCTACTAAAATGTGGGAATGATGAAATAATGTTTGTCTTATGTGGAGAACTATTGAAAATTTGTGAAGTGTTGGCTTAAGTGCCAACACCGAGTTGCTAAAGGAGGCCGAAATGCAAGCTTTTAAGCTCACGCAGATTGACGTGAGGTCTGGAACAGTTAAGGGAATTTTTAGTAGCAAATAAAGTACGTAGTTGATGTAATACTTAACTTTAATCCATAATTGGAGAACATCGCTCTTGACGGTACATGTTTTATAATTTCAATATTAACTGGTAATGGCGCCTTGCTAGGTCGTAGCAAATGACGTAGCTGAAGGCTATGCTAACTATCGTCTCGGCAAATGAGAACGTAATTGTCAGTGATCCATCTCTGGCAAACTCTGCTGTACAACTGGGGCGAGTGCTAGGACGTCTCTCTAGACCTGCCGTGTGGCGGCGCTCGGTCTGCAATCACTGACAGTGGCGACACGCGGGTCCGACGTATACTAACGGACCGCGGCCGATTTAAAGGCTACCACCTAGCTAGTGTGGTGTCTGGCGGTGACACCACAATTTGTATCGCATTGTCTGTAAAGGAACATTTATAAGCCTGTGTCCTTACTGATTGGACATGGTACTTTCCTTTTGGTCTTAAAAGACGTACATGGATATTGAAGTTTTTATTTGTGTATATTACATATAGAACAATGTGACTAGCATATGGACAATGGAGGAAATGTGCGTTTTAATAGAGCTAACGTGGGAATTTTATGCGAGCCAGTTTAGTAAACAGTATGATTTACGACCTAGAAACATCCTGCAACTGCCGCTGGAGAGCGTTGTGATCGAGAATACCACGTCGGGGGCCGGCCGGGGTGGCCGAGCGATTCTAGGCGATACAATCTGGAACCGCGCCACCACAACGGTCGCAGGTTCGAATCCTGCCTAGGGCATGGATGTGTGTGATGGCCTTAGGTTGGTTAGGTTTAAGTAGTTCTTAGGGGACTGATGACATCAGAAGTTGAGTCCCATAGTGCTCAGAGCCATTTGAACCATTTTGAATCACGTCGGGGCCCACGTACCGTATGCACAAGTCGCATCTTTTCTGAACTTTCATTAGCACTTTGAACTCAGCACGCTCGACGTTGACGTTCGACAGCACGGTCCGTGTGCTGACGGCTTTAACGTAGGATGCGGCCTAGTGTCCTACCGGCGCCAGCGATTAGCAAGGTCTGCGACAGGCCGGCTCGCCATACCAAAACGAGTTTTTCTTTTTGGACCGGATCTTTTGCCACGGCGATCCTTGCATCGGAGACAGAAGTCACCAGCTGTCCCTTTCAACTGGAGAGCCACTTGCACACGTGGCCGCCCTCCGAGCGCCGGAGTCCATTCTGGTGTGTCACAGCTCCCAGGCACGTGTGTGGCCCCTCGCACTCACACGTCAGCGATGGAAGCCTGCCGGAAGGTGACGTCACGACTCGGAGTGGCGCCGCCCAATTGAATTATCCGGTCGCCAGCGTACACACCACACACCGGGGTCGGGTTGCCGCTGCGTCCGCGTAACACGGCCCGCACTGCGAATGGCTCGCACATCACCGCAAGCTGCAGAGGCGTCAAGCGCCGCGAGGCAGGAGGCCCAAGAGAAAAAGGCGAAATAATGGGAAAAATATCATAAAGGCAAAGCCTCCGGTCCAGACTGTATATCAGTCAGGATTCTCTCAGAGTATGCTGATAAAATACTCCATATTTAGCAGTTATATACAACCGCTGGCTCACTGAAAGACCCGTTCCTAAGGGCTGGAAAATTGCTCAAGTCACACCAGTACCCAAAAAGGGAAGAAGGAGTAATCCGCTGAATTACAGGCCTATATCACTAACGTCGATTTGCAGTAGGGTTGTGGAACATATACTGTATTCGAACATTATGAAGTACCTCGAAGAAAACGATTTATTGACACATAGTCAGCACAGTTTCAGAAAATATCGTTCTTGTGAAGCACAACTACCTCTTTATGCTCATAAAGTAATGAGTGCTATCGACATGGGATGTCAGATAGTTCAAATGGCTCTGAGCACTATGGGACTTAACATCTTAGGTCATCAGTCCCCTAGAAATTAGAACTACTTAAACCTAACTAAAGACATCACACACATCCATGCCCGAGGCAGGATTCGAACCTGCGACCGTAGCAGTCCCGCGGTCCCGGATTGCAGCGCCTAGAACCGCACGGCCACCCAGGCCGGCACAGGGGATGTCAAATTGATTCCATATTTTTAGATTTCCAGAAGGCTTTCGATACCGTTCCTCACAAGCGTCTTCTAACCAAACTGCGTGCCTACTCGGTATCGCCTCAGTTTTGCGACTGGATTCGTGATTTCCTGTCAGAAAGATCACAGTTCGTACTAATAGACGGAAAGTCATCGAGTAAAACAGAAGTAATATCCGGCGTTCCCCGCGGAAGTGTTATAGGCCCTCTATTGTTCCTGATCCATACTAACGACATAGGACACAATCTGAGTAGCCGTCTTAGATTTTTTTGCAGATGATGCTGTCATTTACCGTCTTGTAAAGTCATCTGATGATCAAAACGACTTGCAAAATGATTTAGATAAGATATCTGTATGGTGCGAATAGTGGCAATTGACCCTGAATAAAGAAAAGTGTGGAGTTATTCATACGAGTACTAAAAGAAATCCGCTAATTTTCGAGTACGCCATAAGTCACAGAAATCCAAAGGCTGTAAATTAAACTAAATACATAGGGATTACAATTACAAATAACATAAATCGGAACGATCACATAGATAATATTGTGGGTAGAGCAAACCAAAGACTGCGATTCATTGGCAGAACACTTAGAAGGTGCAACAGGTGTACTTACTAAACAGACAGCAGAGTAATCACGTAGGTGTAGATGTAGATAATCTTCCCTTGAAGAAGCGGAACGTCAGGTGCCCTCAAAGGACGTCGCTGGTCATTAAAACTCCAACAGCTGGACGTATAGCAAATAACAAAATTTTACTTATTGTCCGTATACAACACACTAGGTCTATTCAAAAAATTCCAGGACATCCGTAATGTCGCGCCAGTCGTGTGTTGGAGCGAAAAGGGGTGGCATCCCCACAGACGCCTGTGTTTAATGTGTACCTACCGGGAGTTTCATTGTTCTATGTCTGTTAGTCGAGCAGAGCGTTCTGTCGCACAGTTTGCGAATTTCGAGATGGCAGAGTTACAGGAGCAACGCGTCTGCATTAAATTTTGCGCGAACCTCAAGAACACCTTTACGCACTCACACCAAATGATGAAGGAAGCCTACGGTGATGCGAGCTGAAGCCGTATTCAGTGTTGTGTTTGGTTCACACAGTTTAAAAATTGCTAACAATTGCCGGACGGAAGTTAAAGATGACCCTCGTTCAGGAAGCCCCTCGAAGTCTACCGACGACGCTCGGGTCTACATGTACATCAACATATATACTCCGCTAGCCATCAAGCTGTGTGTGGCGCAGGGCACAATTCGCGCCAGTCGTATTTCCCCCCCTCTGTTCCACTCGCGGATCGCACTAGGGGAAAACGACTGTCTGAACGCCTCAGAACCAGCTCTAATTTCTCTTATATTTGAATGATGATCATTATGCGATTTGAAAGTTTGTGGTAATAATATATGCTCTACATCCTCGGTGAAGATTGGATTTCGGAATTTAGTGAGCAGCCGCTTCTGTTTAGCGCGTCGTCTATCTGCAAGTGTGTTCCACTTCAAACTTTCTAAGAGATTTGTAACGTTCTCGCGATGTTTAAATGTACCAGTCACGAATCTTGTCGCTCTTCTTTGGACCTTCTCAGTGTTTTGAATCAGACCCAACTGGTAAGGGTCAATACAGACGAGCAATACTGTAAGACTGGACGACCTAACGTACTGTAAGCTATTTCCTCTGTTGAAGGACTACATCGCTTCGCTTCAGGAGCGTCAACGAAATTGTGCGTTCCAGTCGAAGAGGAGGAGGATATTAGTGTTTAACGTCCCGTCGACAACGAGGTCATTAGAGACGGAGCGCAAGCTCGGGTGAGGGAAGGATGGGGAAGGAAATCGGCCGTGCCCTTTCAAAGGAACCATCCCGGCATTTGCCTGAAGCGTTTTAGGGAAATCACGGAAAACCTAAATCAGGATGGCCGGAGATGGGATTGAACCGTCGTACTCCCCAGTCGAAGACTGACTGTCCGAGAGGTTGCATAAGAATGTAACATTTCAGTTGGATCACTTCATGAAACCCTCACACAGTACCTTGGAATGCATCGTGCTGCCGCCAAGTTCGTCCCATGGTTTACGAGTGAAGATCAGAATTTCGCCCCGCAATCTGTGAAGAGCTTTTGGTTCACGAAAATAAGAACTAGATGTTCCTTAAGAAAATCATACCTGGTGGTGAGACTTGGGTCTACGATTATGTTGGTGAGACCAAGGTTCAATCTGCACTACGGGCCGCGAAAGTTTTCTAAGATCAAAAAGAGCTCGTCAGGTCAGGTCAAATGTCAAGGACACGCTGATAGTTTTGTTTGAGTCTGAAGGATTGGCTCATCATGAATTCGTGCCACAGGGACAAACGGTTAATCGAAGGTGCTGTCGGGTCGCCTGCGAGAAAATTTGAGAAAGAAACGCCCTGAAACTTGGTTAGACAATTCGTGGCTGCTGTATCAAAATGACGCACCAGCACGTGCATCCCTGGCGGTTCGTGCGCGACTTGCACAAAAAACGAAGCACAAAAAACGAAATCGGTGCGCTGCCTCATCCACCGTACTCTCCAGACCTGACACCTGCGGACCCTTCTTTTATGTCCAAAGTTGAAAACCCCCTTTAAATGACGAAGATTTGCAACGATAGACGAGATAAAAGAAAATTCGCAGACCACATTTATTAACAAAAAATATTAATTTTTTTTCTGCAGAAAATATTTTTTGTGAACTGCCTAATGGAGGAATATTAATGAATGTAGTATCACAGGTGGGTTTTTATGTTATGCAGAGTCTCTGAAAATTTCATTCATATATCTATGATAGTTTCTGATAAAATGGGGCATTGTTGTTGTTGTGGTCTTCAGTCCTGAGACAGGTTTGATGCAGCTCTCCATGCTACTCTATCCTGTGCAAGCTTCTTCATCTCCCAGTACCTACTGCAACCTACATCCTTCTGAATCTGCTTAGTGTATTCATCTCTTGGTCTCCCTCTACGATTTTTACCCTCCACACTGCCCTCCAATACTAAATTGGTGATCCCTTGATGCCTCAGAACATGTCCTACCAACCGATCCCTTCTTCTGGTCAAGTTGTGCCACCAACTTCTCTTCTCCCCAATCCTATTCAATACTTCCTCATTAGTTATGTGATCTACCCATCTAATCTTCAGCATTCTTCTGTAGCACCACATTTCGAAAGCTTCTATTCTCTTCTTGTCCAAACTATTTATCGTCCATGTTTCACTTCCATACATGGCTACACTCCATACAAATACTTTCAGAAATCACTTCCCGACACTTAAATCTATACTCGATGTTAACAAATTTCTCTTCTTCAGAAACACTTTCCTTGCCATTGCCAGTCTACATTTTATATCCTCTCTACTTCGACCATCATCAGTTATTTTGCTCCCCAAATAGCAAAACTCCTTTACTACTTTAAGTGTCTCATTTCCTAATCTAAATCCCTCAGCATCACCCGACTTAATTCGACTACATTCCATTATCCTCGTTTTGCTTTTCTTGATGTTCATCTTATATCCTCCTTTCAAGACGCTATCCATTCCGTTCAACTGCTCTTGCAAGTCCTTTGCTGTCTCTGACAGAATTACCATGTCATCGGCGAACCTCAAAGTTTTTATTTCTTCTCCATGGACTTTAATACCTACTCCGAATTTTTCTTTTGTTTCCTTTACTGCTTGCTCAATATGCAGATTGAATAACATCGGGGAGAGGCTACAACCCTGTCTTACTCCCTTCCCAACAACTGCTTCCCTTTCGTGTTCCTCGGCTCTTATAACTGCCATCTGGTTTCTGTACACATTGTAAATAGCCTTTCGCTCCCTGTATTTTACCCCTGCCACCTTTAGAATTTGAAAGAGAGTATTCCAGTCAACATTGTCAAAATGGGGCATATGTACCGAAAATTTTAGTTTGCGGGACATTGACTTTTAAAAAAAAAACTTTTGAAATTTGTTACTTACACTTAATTAAAACTGTCCTGATGCATATGATGGCCCTTCTTTGACCTCTAGCAGGTCTTCCAGCTTCTTTTTCACCTGCCTAGATGTTTGTCTTGCTTTCTTGGCCATATTGGATGCAGACCTGTCTGCATCGGCTATCCTCATTTTATCGCAATGTTGCAGCCCAGTGATTATATTTTCATCAGGATTTATTCCCAGCTTTTTCAGTACCCAACAATTTCCAATATTACCATAATTGAACGTAATAACAGCATCATGAACTCCTAGTTTCATTGTATGCATGCCTACAAATACAGTTTTAAGAAGGCAGTTCCAAATTATGCGGTAGAAACATTCATTTGGGTTCTGTGTCTGCCCATGCAGACATTTCCGTAGAAGGTCAGGATGAGCCTAAAAATGGGTTTAATTGCTGTAATAACAGCAGCAGGATCAGAATGCTGGTGAGAATAAGATTCTCCAGTTGCCTGAGCCCTGTTGTATTTGCACCACGAATTTTGTCCTGATGGACACAATCCATGACATGGCTTATCAACAGTAGAGGACTTATGGAAGAATATGGCCCAAGCATCTCTCTTCATTGCCGACAGATTTTCTTTATTTCTCCTAATTGCCTGCCCATAGTATACTGCAAGTTTTCTGTAACAACTACTCGCAATCACACTTGAACAAAGCTAACTGCGTGTTTGAAAGCATGTTGTTTGCAAACGAATACCGACCGTGGCACTGCAAGGGTAGCCAACACATTCGGGAGTAAAAAAAAAAAAAAAAAACCCGAACGTGCAATGTAAGATATAAAGATCTAAAATATATGCAGAAAAGTGGGTGACAGAAAAGTGGGAGTGGCACATAAACACACGTGGTACGAAAATTCTCTTTAAATGCTCGAAAAAAATTTTTTTTCAGTAAAATCCTTTTTCAGAGTACTTAAATAAAACCTTGATCTATCGAAATATGATGAAAACCGAAAATCGATTTTTTTCGACCTGAACCACGGTGTGGTCCCCATAAATCAACAAAGTTTATAGGCATTGGACATTTTTTTGTAATGCGTAAGTGATTTTCTGCAGCCTCTTGTTTGGGGCGAAGTCAGCAGGCATAGGATCAACGAAGTCTCACTAAACATCGATTTATATGTAGGAGAACTGATAATTTATCTCTACAGCGTTCTAGGCCCTAAATGTTTCGCGTTTAGCACAGAATCTTCGCCTCTCTTAGAAACGCAGCCGGCGGCCAGAATTCTGCAAACATTGTCGCGAGCGGTAAGAAGTGTTTCACAAAGGAGGATCGCAACGCAACGCTACTCTAGCTCCTGCGTGTGTGTGTGTGTGCGCGTGCGTTCTTTTGTGTGCCCCGGCCTACTCTCTGGAAGCGACCAGCATAAAGCTATTCTTTGTCTAAATAAATGATGAGCGTTTCTTTGCCGCGCTCTCTCTGGCTGCAGGTGGGTACTCTCTTTCCGACTTCATTCTCTGCCTCGCCTTTCGACAATGCAGCTAAAAGCTGTGCGCAGAAATTCTGTCACAAAGAGACTGCCGCCATTGTCAGCTGTGTCTCTCTCCGTGTGTTTACTACTGTCTGTGGCGCTACAGTTTCTCTGTGTGTGTTGCAGAGGACGAGAACAGTTCCATTCTTGAAGTTCGTTGTTCAAACATTGTTGTCAGCAACGTGTACAAGTAGATGGCAAAAATGCGGTTTTCTAAATAAACAACTTGACTGCTTCCCTAGTCTTACAAAATAGTTGACAGTATCAGTTTCAATAGTTGCTCATGTAGAGTATCAGCACTTTGCAAAAACAGACATAATGTCTGATGGGATACTGCGATCACTGGTTATACAATGTTACTTATAATCCGTCTGGATTGCAAAAATGTTCACTCACATGAGAAGTTTCGGTTCCTCTAGAACCATCTTCAGATCTGAAAAGACAATGATACTGTTTCACAATTGCAAACCTTTTCCATCGTATCCGATCACCATCAAATGCACCAGAACGTACCTGCAATGGCGGTTACAGTTGTATGCCGTCCACACACAGCAACCTTCTCATGCTGCGTCACATAAAATTGTTTGGCAGAAAGCACGTCATTTATATTAATTATAAAACTATTACCGACAGGTGGCGTCTGGTACATTTGTTACATTACACGTGCACATACTGTATTAAGTAGATTTTTCTAATTTACTTTTATCTCTAAAAATATTTACACAACTGGCCATTAAAATAGCTACACCAAGAAGAAATGCAGATGATAAACGGGTATTCATTGGACAAATATATTATACTAGAACTGGCGTGTGATTACATTTTCACGCAATTTGAGTGCATAGATCCTGAGAAATCAGTACCCAGAACAACCACCTCTGGCAGTAATAACGGCCTTGATAAGCCTGTGCATAAAGAGTCAAACACAGCTTGGATGGCGTGTACAGGTACAACTGCCCAGCTTCAACACGATACCACAGTTCATCAACAGTACTGACTGGAGTATTTGACGAGCCAGTTACTCGGCCACCATTGACAAGACGTTTTCAATTGGTGAGAGATCTGGAGAATGTGCTGGCCAGGGCAGCAGTCGAACATTTCCTGTATCCAGAAAGCCCCGCACAGGACCTGCAACATGCGGTCGTGGATTATCCTGCTGAAATATTAGGTTTCGCAGGGATCGATTGCGGGTAGAGCCACGGGTCGTAACACATCTGGAATGTAACGTCCACTGTTCAAAGTGACGTCAATGCGAACAAGAGGTGACCGAGACCTGTAACCAATGACACCCCATACCGTCCCGCCGGGTGATACGCCAGTATGGCGATGACGAATACACGCTTCCAATGTGCGTTACCGCGATGTCACCAAACACGGTTGCGACCATCATGATTCTGTAAACAAAACCTGGATTCATCCGAAAAGATGATATTTTGCCATTCGTGCACCCAGGTTCGTCGTTGAGTACACCATCGCAGGCGCTCCTGTCTGTGATGCAGAGTCAAGGGTAACCGCAGCCACGGTCTCCGAGCTGATAGTCCGTGCTGCTGCAAACGTCGTCGAACTGTTCGTGCAGATGGTTGTTGTCTTGCAAACTTCGCCATATGTTGACTCAGGGATCGAGACGTGGCTGCACGATCCGTTACAGCCATGCGGATAAGATGCCTGTCATCTCGACTGCTAGTGATACGAGGCCGTTGGGATCCAGCACGGCGTTCCGTATTACCCTCCTGAACCCACCGATTCCATATTCTGCTAACAGTCATTGGATCTCGACCAACGCGAGCAGCAATGTCGCGATACGATAAACCGCAATCGCGATAGGCTACAATCTGACATTTATCAAAGTCGGAAATCTGATGGTACGCATTTCTCCTCCTTACACGAGGCATCACAACAACGTTTGACCAGGCAACGCCGGTCAACTGCTGTTTGTGTATGAGAAATCAGTTGGAAACTTTCATAATGTCAGCACGTTGTAGGTGTCGCCATCGGCGCCAGCGTTGTGTGAATGTTCTGAAAAGCTAATCATTTGCATATCACAGCATGTTCTTCTTGTCGGTATAATTTTGCGTCTGTAGCACGTCATCTTCGTGGTGTAGCAATTTTAATGGCCAGTAGTGTAGTTAAAATCTGTAGTTGTCAAGGTTAAAATCTGTACTTGTAAAAATTAAAATAGATAATCAAATTATCATTTTTGCACGATCCGTCGTTGACGGGGCTCTCCTGCACGGCCCTCATACCCCCGGCGATGGACATCAGACGATTGAAAGGCTCACGGCACAACACCGAAGTAGTGGGAACCATGGAGGAAAACAAGTCTACACCAGCGCCATGGATATGGAAATCGCCCTTTGTTTTAGATAGTACAAAAATGATAATTTTATTGTTTATTTTAATTTTGCCAAGTATAGATTTTAACCGTGACAACTACAGATATTAATTAAGTATTTTTAGAGATAAACGTAAATTAGAAAAATGTACTTAATACAGAATGTGCACGTGTAATGTAACAAATGTACCAGACGACACCTGTCGGTAATAGTTTTATAATTAATATAAATGACGTGCTTTCTGCCAAACAATTTTATGTGACGTAGCATGAGAAGGTTGCTGTGTGTGGACGGCATACAACTGTAACCGCCATTGCAGGTACGTTCTGGTGCATTTGATGGTGATCGGATACGATGGAAAAGGTTTGCAATTGTGAAACAGTATCATTGTCTTTTCAGATCTGAAGATGGTTCTAGAGGAACCGAAACTTGTCATGTGAATAAACATTTTTGCAATCATGACGGATTATAAGTAACATTGTTAGTATTGAATTGTATGTTAACCGGGGACCTAGAAACGACGGAAAGGCTCCGTCCCCGCCGAAGCCCCAGTGGTGCACAACCCCATAACGACTACCGCAGTCCACTTCACCCCTCCGCCGCCCCACACCGAACCCAGGGTTACTGTGCGGTTCGGCCCCCGGTGGACACCCAGGGAACCAGACGAGTGTAGCCCCTACGTTTGGATGGTAGAGTAATGATGGTGTACGCGTACGTAGAGACAGTGTTTGCACAGCAATCGCCGACATAGTGTAACTGAGGCGGAATAAGGGGAACAAGCCCGCATTCGCCGATTCAGATGGAAAACCGCCTAAAAACCAATCACAGACTGGCCGGTTCACCGGACCTCGACACACAAGTCCGCCGGGCGGATTCGTGCCGGGGACCAGGTGCTCCTTCCCAGTCCGGAAAGCCATGCGTCAGACCGCACGGCCAACTGGGCGGCCTAAGTAACATAATATCAGCACTTTTGCTCCATGACCTGATAAGTATAAACAATTTAAGAGACAATCTTAGTAGCCCCCCAGTAAAGTCATCAGGAGAACAAAAACAACTGCAAAATGATCTGACAAGATAATTTTATGGTGCGAAAACTGGCAGTTGACTGTGAATAAGCAAAAGTGTGAGGTTATCCACGTGAGTGCTAAAAAAACCGTTACATTTCGGCTACACGATAAATCACACAAATCAAATGTAGGTCGTGTGTATTCAACTAAATACCTAGGTATAACAATTATGAACAACTGAATTTGGAAGCTTTTTTTTTTCGTCTGTCTTCTGACTGATTTGATGCGGCACGACACAAGTTCCTCTCCTGCGTCAATCTCTTCTTCTCAGAGTCGCACTTGAAACCTAAGTCCTCAATTATTTGCTGGAAGTATTCCAATTTCTGTCTTCCTCCACAGTTTTTACCAACTACAGCTCCCTCTAGTACCATGGAAGGTATTCCTCTGTCCTATACTAGTAGATTTTTCTTGGCCAGGAATGTGGTTTCAGCTAGTGCTAGTCTGATTTTGATGTCCCCCTTGCTCCTTTCGTCAAGGTTTATTTCACTACCTAGGTAGCAGAACTTCTTAACTTCATCTACTGCTTGATAACTAGTATGATAAGTTTCTCGCTGTTATCATTTCGCCGGCCGATGTGGCCGAGCGGTTCTAGGCGCTTCAGTCCGGAACCGTGCTGCTGCTACGGTCGCAGGTTCGAATCTTGACTCGGGCATGGATGTGTGTAACGTCCTTAGGTTAGTAGGGTTTAAGTAGTTCTAAGTTCTAGGGGACTGATGACCTCAGGAGTTAAGTCCCTAGTGCTTAGAGCCATTTTGTTATCATTTCTGCTACTTCTCATTACTAGTATTTCGTAGATTCACTCTCAATCCTTATTCTGCACTCATTAGACAGATAATGTAATTCTTCTTCACTTTCACTCAGGATATCAGTGTCCTCAGCAAATCACAACACTGATATCCTTTCACTTTGAATTTTAATTACACTCTGAACCTTTGTTTTATTTCCGTCATTGCTTAATAGATGCACAGATTGAAAAGAAGGCGCGAAAGACTACATCCGATTTGGTTCTTGTATATATTATGTACTACCCATCCTTCCCAGTCGTTTACCCCTATTTTCCCAAAATTTCGAACAAGAAAATGGCTCTGAGCACTATGGGACTTAACATCGTAGGTCATCAGTCCCCTAGAACTTAGAACTACTTAAACCTAACTAACCTAAGGACATCACACACATCCACGCCCGAGGCAGGATTCGAACCTACGACCGTAGCAGTCCCGCGGTTCCGGACTGCAGCGCCTAGAAACGCATGACCACCGCGGCCGGCAAATTTCGAACATCTTGAACCTTTTTACCTTGTCGAACACTTCTTTCAAGTCGAAAAATCCTATGAACGCATCTTGATTTTTCTTCAATCTTTCTTCCAGTATCAACCGCAACGCCAGAACTACCTCTCTCGTGCCTTTACTTTTCGTAAAGCCGAACTAATCATCACCGGATACATTCTTAATTCTTTTTTTACATGCGTCTGTACATTATTCTTGTTAGCAACTTGGATGCATGATTGTGCGAAAATTCTCGCACTTATATGGCTATTGTAATCTTCTGAATTGATCTCCAAAAAGTCTGATAGTATATTGCCAGTCTCATAACATTCCGCACATCAATGTGAATAGTCAAGTTGTTGCTACTTGTTACAATGATTTTAGAAACTGGTGTGTTGTATCTATCCCTTCTGATCCCTATATTATCTATGTAGAAAATGTTGAGGGAAAGGTAAATCAAAGACCACGTTTTATTGGCAGAATAGTAAGAAGATGCAACAAATCTGTGACTCAGGAAGTCGGGATGAGGGGTGCACTTCGCATGGAAGGTTAAGGCCCCTATAATATCACTTCTTAAGCGCACTACCAAAACAATAAATTAACAATTTAATCAAGACAATAGTTATAAAACAGCTGAGAGACAATCAACACCTGGCCACCTTTAAGACAATACCGAAATGTCACATAGCTTGCTTCTCAAGCAAGGCAGCGAATTGTAATTACCAAGACTAACTTAAAGAGATGAGCCGCAAACATTTCAATAGTTAAAGGAAGAATAAATTACAATCTGGAGGTGATTTAAAAGTTACCAATTAATACAATTCATTCTCAAACAATTTTTTAAAAACCTTTTTTTTAAAAAAATGTACATGAAACACGTTAAAAGTTTACCAAACGGGCAGTGACGCCTGGCTGCCCTGGGAAAAAGGTGACCTACCTTAAAATGCCGGAAGCAGCAGACCAGCCGTCCAGAAACAACACCTAAACGCCAGGGCCCAGCCGGGAGTCACATCCCTTTAGAAGACACGTCACAGCTTCTATGCACCGAAGCGAAACGTACGCCGCTCCCACACACCCCAACTCGCAGAAAACTGGAACACAAACAGACCGCAGAAGACACGGCAAATATCAACCAAACATCAATTAATATACGTTGAGAGATCAATAAATAACAATATAAATGAAGAAGCAATTGCTCTAATACTGAGTGAGTGCACTGAAATACATGCACGTATATAAAGGAACTACGTATAAATGACTAGCCTTATAAAATACAAGTCTTTACCACTAACTGAGTGAGTGCTTTCAAATAAATGCACGTATATAAGTGACCCAAATTTTAAAGCAATATAAAAGGGACGTCGACTTGATGGCAATCAAAATACACTGGAAATCTCATTCAGACAATACATAAACTTCTGGATACTGTCCCAAAAAGCCAAAAAATACAACACACACCTTCGTGCTAATCAGCTTCCTAATAGTAATGTAACCAGCAGATTTTTAAAAGGAACTGCTGGTCTCCATGCTGTCACACTCTTTGCGGATGCTCTTACTTCAACAACGCACACATTAGGGCAACCAAGCAACAAGTACACTCGCTGCAACTCAAATGGTTCAACGAAACGAAGGTCCCAAAATCACTTACACCTTCGATGGAGAGCGTTGTTCGAGACGGTCCCCAGGGATGGGTCTCTCCGAGAAAACAGGCACCAAGGCAATGCGAGGAACAGCGCCCGGAGTTGACATCAGGCAGATCCACCACAAACTCGCGACCGGCTTACGAGGTAGGCCCACCGTGCCGCTGCTGGCCGAGCACGCGTGTCTTCCTCTTTCGTCCACTCAAGCACGTCCTTGCGCCCCGTAGCGAAGCGACTCCAACACCAACCGCTGCGAGCGGGAAACACCCGCGAGATCGCAACAGGGGCAAAGATCGTAGTACAGCCGGGTAACCGACAGTGTGGTGCCAAAGAGCTTGTAAGCAGGCTGTTCAGGTTTTTATATTGGTAACGCCACGTAGCGCTCTGTATGGAAATCACTGGCTTTGCTGTGTGCAGTCTGTGGCTGGGTGGCATTGTTGTAATATTCGCTATTGTAGTGTCGGGCAGTTGGATACGAACAGCGCGTAGCGTTGCGCAGGTGAACCGCCAGCAGTGGTGGATGTGGGAAGAGAGATGGCGGAGTTTTGAGAGCTGACGATCTGGACGTTTGTCCATCAGAAAGAGTAAATTTGTAATATTGGATATCATGGACTGATATATATATTATGACTTTTGAACACTATTAAGGTAAATACATTGTTTGTTCTCTATCAAAATCTTTCATTTGAAACTATGCCTATCAGTAGTTAGTCCCTTCAGCAGTTAGAATCTTTTATTTAGCTGGCAGTATTGGCGCTCGCTGTATTGCAGTAGTTCGAGTAACGAAGATTTTTGTGAGGTAAGTGATTCAAGAAAGGTATAGGTTATTGTTAGTCAGGGCCATTCTTTTGTAGAGAATCCTGAAGCGATGCAGTCCTTCAACAAAGGAAATTGCTTACAATACTTCTCCCAGTCTCAGAATATTGCTTGTCTGTATGGGACCCTTACCAGTTGGGTCTGATTCAAGAGATTGAGAAGGTCCGAAGAAGAGCGGCAGGATTCGTGACTGGTACATTTAGCCATCGCGAGAGCGTTACAAATCTCATAGAAAGTTTGAAGTGGGACACACTTGCAGATAGACGCGCCTTAAACAGAAGGGGCTGCTCACTAAATTCCAAAATCTGATCTTCAGCGAGGATGTAGGACATATATTGTTACCACCAAGTTTCAAATCGCGCAATAATCACCATTCAAAGATAACGGAAATAAGAGCTCGTACTGAGGCGTTCAGACAGTCGTTTTTCCCTCGCGCGATCCGCGAGTGGAACAAAGGGGGGAAACATGACTTTGACGCGAACTGTGCCCTCCGTCACACACGGCTTGGTGGCTAGCGCTGTATATACACTACTAGCCATTAAAATTGCTACACAAAGAAGAAATGCAGACGATAAACGGGTATTCATTGGACAAATATATTATACTAGAACTGACAAGTGACTACATTTTCACGCACTTCGGGTGCATAGATCCTGAGAAATCAGTGCCCAGAACAACCACCTCTGGCCGTAATAACGGCCTTGATACGCGTGGGCACTGAGTCAAACAGAGCTTGGATAACGTGTACAGGTACAGCTGCCCGTGCAGCCTCAACACAATACCACAGTTCATCAAGAGTAGTGACTGGCGTATTGTGATGCTTCCAGTTGATGAGATATCTGGAGAATGTACTGGCCAGGGCAGCAGTTGATCATTTTCTGTATCCAGAAAGGCCCGTACAGGACCTGCAACGTGCGGTCGTGCATTATCCTGCTGAAATGCAGAGTTTTGCAGGGATCGAATGACGGGTAGAGCCACAGGTCGTAACACATCTGAAATGTAACGTCCACTGCCGTCAATGCGACCAACAGGTGACAGAGACGTGTAACCGATGGCACCCCATATCATCACGCCGGGTGATACGCCAATATGGCGATGAAGAATACACGCTTCCAATGTGAGTTCACCACGATTTCACGAAACACGGATGCGACCATCATGATACTGTAAACAGAACCTGGATTCATCCGAAAAAATACCTTTTGCCACTCGTGCATCCAGGTTCGTCGTTGAGTACACCATCGCAGGCGCTCCTGTCTGTGATGCAGCGTCAAGGGTAACCGCAGCCACGGTCTCCGAGCTGATAGTCCATGCTGCTGCAAACGTCGTCGAACTGTTCGTGCAGATGGTTGTTGTTTTGCAAACGTCCCCATCTGTTGACTCAGGGATCGAGACGTGGCTGCACGATGCGTTACAGGCATGCGGATAAGATGCCTGTCATCTCGACTGCTAGTGATACGAGGCCGTTGGGATCGAGCACGGCGTTCCGTATTACCCTCCTGAACCCACCGATTCCATATTCTGCTAACAGTCATTGGATCTCGACCAACGCGAGGAGCAATGTCGCGATACGTAAACCGCAATCGCGATAGGCTACAATCCGACCTTTATCAAAGTCGGAAACGTGATGGTAGGCATTTCTCCTCCTTATACGAGGCATCACAACAACGTTTCACCAGGCAACGCCGGTCAACTGCTGTTTGTGTATAAGAAATCGGTCATGTCAGCACTTTGTAGGTGCCGCCACCAGCTCCAACCTTGTGTGAATGCTCTGAAAAGCTAATCATTTGCATATCACAACATCTTCTTCCTGCCGGTTAAATTTCGCGTCTGTAGCACGTCATCTTCTTGGTGTAGCAATTTTATTGGCCAGTAGATGTGTATGCTTGTCAGATTCGTACCCACTTTCTTTGCCATTAGTTATTTTAACATAAAAAAAAACATTGCAGAGGAATGACGACACAAGAGTTGATGGTTCGGTTCACTTGACCTAGGCTACTGAGGTAAAGGCCTGCAGCCGAACGCGTCGTGCCGTGATGTGTCAGCCGATAGGGGGAGCCGAGATTCGCCAACGGCTGTTCCCCTTGACCGCGGCCACCCGCCTATCTCGCAGCGACACGCGCAGGCGTTTGTCGGCCGTCGCGTGTGGTCGGGGCTGTGACGCGGGGGAGGGGGCAGGATCAGAGCTAGACGTGCGTATCGCCGGCACGCAATGCCAGTACGCCCTCCCACGCGTGCGTCTCTGGCGCGCGGCTGAACAACCCGGCTGCTCTGTCACACAGCTGGCGACAGGTCAGCCAACGCACGGTGTTTATCGCACAGTGGCGTGACACGGGGGGTCAGAAAAGCTCGTGTGCAAACTGGGACCGTGAAACTCGGTGCCGGGGTTAGTCCGTCTCTACGTATTCACTCTTCAGCGCGACATATTTTTGACAACGTTCGAACGAATTGGTGGACCTTCTCTGCTACTCTCCCCCATCGGATAGCCGCGCCCGTTATCACGCCACTTCCGTGATCCGGGGAGGTGCGGCGGCTCCAATTCGGATCTGCTCGGCAGATGTTTTAATGTTGTTTTACCACATCTGGCTAAAAACTGTGGCTACATTAGGTACTGACAGACTTAATACGAGGGCTATCCACAAAGTACATTACGTTTTGGAATTAAAAATAAATAAAGTATTGGAATTTTTTTTAATTATATACAGATGAAAGCCACACTTAAATACTACTTTTCTACATAGCTGCCATTTAAATTAAGGCACTTATCGTAGCGATGGACGAGCTTGGAAATTCCTTCGTCGTAAAATTCGGCCGCCTGCGCCTTCAACCACGTGGTTACCTCTTCTTGAAGCTGTGCGTCGTCATGAAAACGCCGCATAGCCAACCACTTCTTCATTGCTGGGAATAAGTGGAACTCGCTCGGTGCCAGGTCGTGACTGTACTGCGAATGAGGAAACACCTCCCACTTAAAAGATTCGAGAACTTCACGAGTTGCATTTGCCGTGTGGGCCCGGGCGTTGTCGTGAATCAGCAGGATCTTTGAGCCCAACTTTCCCCTGCGCTTGTTTTTTATTGCTCTTCAGAGGTTGTGCAGAGTTCGGCAATACCTTTGAGAGTTTATTGTAGTGCCTCTTTCCAGGAAATCCACAAAAATCACGCCTTTTCTGTCCCAAAAGACAGTCGCCATTACCTTCCTTGCCGGCATTGTCTCCATGCATTTCTGGGGTTTTTTGGGGGAATTTGTGTGCCCCCACTGCATTGACTGCAATTTTGTCTCGCAGTTCACATGCTTAACCCATGTTTCATCACCAGTAACGATGCGATCGAGTAATGAGTCGCCATATTTCTCGTAATCGTCCAAAAACGTTAACGCTGCAGCCATTCGCTGATTTTTGTGAATCTCTGTTAAGATTTTTGGTATCCATCTTGCACAAAACTTGTGGTAACCAAGCTTTTCTGTAATGATTTCGTGCAACAAACTCCGTGAAATTTGTGGAAAACTCATAGAGAGTTCTTTTATTGTGAAATTACGGTTTTCACGGACCGCGGCATCGACTTTTTCGACAAGTTCGGCAGTCACTATGCTGGGTGTTCCACTTCGCTCTTCGTCGTGAGAGTTAGTTCGGCCATTTTTAAATTTTATGACTCATTGACGCACTCCACCTTCAGTGATTATGTTGTCCCCATACACTTCACAAAGCTGCCGATAGATTTCTATCGGTGTACAGTTTTTTGCAGTCAGAAACCTTATTACAGCACGCACTTCACACTTAGCGGCATTTTCAATTAACGCTGACATTTCAAACTGTAAGAGTAACTCAACGGAGTACAGCACGAACCTCTCACTAGCACGGCAGGATGCCGACTGAGCGGCGGAATGCCATGACACCAAGATGGCCGCGCTAGCCCCGCCCCTAACGGACACAAACGAAAACGTAATGTACTTTGTGGATAGCCCTCGTATTTGGCGAGCATTCTCAACCAAAAACAATACGTATTTTTGTAGCTATTACGTTTTCGGGAAATGCCACACCATAAACTTGATGTTGTTGTTGTTGCGGTCTTCAGTCCTGAGACTGGTTTGATGCAGCTCTCCATGCTTAGTGTATTCATCTCTTGGTCTCCCCCTACGATTTTTACCCTCCACACTGCCCTCCAATACTAAATTGGTGATCCCTTGATGCCTCAGAACATGTCCTACCAACCGATCCCTTCATCTAGTCAAGATGTGCCACGAACTCCTCTTCTCCCCAATCCTATTCAATACTTCCTCATTAGTTATGTGATCTACCCATCTAATCTTCAGCATTCTTCTGTAGCACCACATTTCGAAAGCTTCTATTCTCTTCTTGTCCAAACTATTTACCGTCCATGTTTCACATCCACACATGGCTACACTCCATACAAATACTTTCAGAAATGACTTCCTGACACTTAAATCTATACTCGATGTTAACAAATTTCTCTTCTTCAGAAACGCTTTCCTTGCCATTGCCAGTCTACATTTTATATCCTCTCTACTTCGACCATCATCAGTTATTTTGCTCCCCAAATAGCAAAACTCCTTTACTACTTTAAGTGTCTCATTTCCTAATCTAATACCCTCAACATCACCCGACTTAATTCGACTACATTCCATCATCCTCGTTTTGCTTTTGTTGATGTTCATCTTATATCCTCCCTTCAAGACACCATTCATTCCGTTCAACTACTCTTGCAAGTCCTTTGCTGTCTCTGACAGAATTACAATGTCATCGGCAAACCTCAAAGTTTTTATTTCTTCTCCATGGATTTTAATACCTACTCCGAACGTTTCTTTTATTTCCTTTACTGCTTGCTCAATATACAGATTGAACAACATCGGGGAGAGGCTACAACCCTGTCTTACTCCCTTCCCAACCACTGCTTCCCTTTCATGTCCCTCGACTCTTATAACTGCCATTGGGTTTCTATACAAATTGTAAATAGCCTTTCGCTCCCTATATTTTACCCCTGGCACCTTTAGAATTTGAAAGAGAGTGTTCCAGTCAACATTGTCAAAAGCTTTCTCTATGTCTACAAATGCTAGAAACGTAGGTTTGCCTTTCCTTAATCTTTCTTCTAAGATAAGTCGTAAGGTCAGTATTGCCTCATTATTATATTCTTCTTGAAGTCTGAGGGTATTTCGCCTGTTTCATACGTCTTGCTCACCAGATGGTAGAGTTTTGTCAGGACTGGCTCTCCCAAGGCCGTCAGTAGTTCCAATGGAATGTTGTCTACTCCGGGGGCCTTGTTTCGACTCAGGCCTTTCAGTGCTCTGATAAACTTGATAACGTGAGTGAAAGGGGTAGTGAGTGACTGCGTTAAGACTTGACAGTGATACTTGTTCATCTAAGTTTCAGAATATATTAATTAAGGACAAAATTTCGAACCTTTCATGTCGTGTGAAAACGTTCTCCCGAAACGTAGATTTATTGACTTTAATTGCAGCCTGGTTCACGTCGAAGTACAGTAGGTTTTGCTCGGCTACCCTGCTGATGACCTGCTGAGACTGTGTTCGCAGGTAGGTGCAGGTTCGTCGTAAGGGACGGAAAGAACCGCGCCGCCACAGGGGCTTGTACTCACGTCCTTCCCCATGCACACGGTGTCGCAGGTGAAACTGTCAATATTCGGGGGCATGACGAGAACGATCATCCCAAGCGAAAAAGTCCATGTTTACTAAACATGGACTACAAAATACATACCATAACAGCTGCGACCGTGAGTGATGTTTCAAGTTGCGAAGATGAACACGTGCCCATAACACTTAAGGGGAGTTGGAACGCCCTATCCCGACAATGCTAAATTTAGTGACTCGGCTTCCCTGTATTTCAGGAACCACTGTAGCTATTGACATGAAACCTTTACAGGACGTTAAAGTGTATGTTCTGAGGCCACTGAACTACAATAATTGTGTTTCATCCTCTGCTTCCGGAAATACAATATTTTAATTAGACGGTTAAAATTTTGTGTACTTTTTTGTACGTTATCCTAAATAATTTTAATTATGCATAACATTATGATCTCCTTTTAGTTCAGTAGACTCATGATATGTATGTTATTACTCCCTGAAAATCTGAATGCTCTACTCGAAGTGGCTTCTGAGATTTACGGAAAAAATGTCAATTTTCAGGAACGGCTTCTAAAGCTACAAAAGGCTGTAACTCACTTAATATGTGCTTAATTTTTTTTATTTTTAGTCACTCAGAAGCACCCTGCACCGTATTGTATATCATCCTCTTGATCTTTTTCCATGTTTTTTCTTCTTTTCTTCTTTCTGGACTCCATAGTGACCAACTGTGCTGCATACTCTGCTATATGAAAGCGAACATTGTCCATCCGTTAGAGTTCTCTGATTCAGTTTGCTCCAGGATTAACGCTCATATGCTGTATCACTTTCACACTACCAATATTGCCATCATTAAAAGCAATAACAGCAACACTGACCCCCCACTTTGGTGTCTTCATTCCATATAAGAGTATTGAATGACTTTTGGGATTTTTGAGTCTGTAATTCAGGATTTGCCAGGTCTCTGTAAACAGGTTTTATGATATCCTTGACTGCTGCTGGGATGCAATGTTTATGGCTGTATGAACTGTTTGAGTACTGGGCATTGCAGTAATTGCACCATGAATCAGGCCCAGGAGGACAAAGGTGGTGTACTGGGTTTTCATCAGTTGACAGTCTGTGGTAGAAGGTAGCCCACACTGCCTGATTCATTTTCAACAAATCCTCAGTATTATTTGCAATGACCATCCCATAATACTGCTGTAGTTCATCAGTCATTTTGTCTGTCAGCCTGCTTCTTACGGTTTGATCATCACAAAGTTTCTTGTCTCTCAAGCTTTATTTCAACTTCCTCAACCTGGTGCCCATAATCTTTTGGACATGACTTTTATAACCAGCAATCCACACCCTTCTGTATAAGAAGTTGCCGATTTCATTAGCTCTAGAAGTAATGCAGGTAAAAATGTTAACAATTTCAACTTGTGTATATTATGTTTAAAAAGTAAAATAAAATACTTCCCATGTGAGTTTATCATTTTTTTCAGAAAATTGCAAATATTATAATGAGATAAAAATCCGAGAACGTGAATTTTTTTTCCGTTCTAAGTCTCCTTAAGCTATGAACTTTAGAGCCCACATTCAGCAGACGCTTTTGCTTCAAATGATCGTAGCTGTCATATTCCTGAACACTGGCGCTTTGATCTGCGGCACCCAGTATGTTTAGACACGATCACGGAACACAGTTGCAGGTTGCCTACCTAACAGCTCTCAGGAGCACCAAAAATTTTAATTTCAATGTTTCGCGTAATTCTCGGCCGAATTCGCACTGAAACACCAAATAAACTGGTATAGCCATGCGTATTTAAATACGGAGATACGCAAACAGGCAGAATACGGCGCTGCCGTCGGTAACGCCTATGTAAGACAACAATAGTCTGGCGCAGTTATTATATAGGTTACTCCTGCTAAAATGGCATGTTATCAAGATTTAAGTGAGTTTCAACGTGGTGTTATAGTCGGCGCATTAGCGAAGGGACACAGCATCTCAAAATTAGCGATGAAGTGGGGACTTTCCCGAACGAACATTTCGCGAGTGTGCCGTGAATATCAGGAATCCGGTGGGACATCAAATCTCCGACATCGCTGCGGCCGGAGAAAGAGCCTGCAAGAACGGGACCAAGGACGATTGAAGGGAATCGTTAATTGTCTTCTTTGAGTAAATAGCGTGTTAGATTTGAAAACTATTGCATTCCTTCTGGAACGGAATACATTAAAATAACAGAGGTAAATGAGACAAATACAGTGTAGATATAAAAAAAACAATACATAATCATGTGTGTCTCAACTAAAATCAACTTTGAGCTTGTAGACAGCTGACAATGTACTTATAAAGTTGAACTGTAATCCTGAGTGCAAAAATGATACTGAAAGTTTTTCACTTTATTATGAACATTATTAGTGTGTCCTTTGTAAACATACTTTCTCATAACAGCTGTTATAATTAGATACTGAAACCAGAGCCATCAAACTTCGGATAATGAAGATATATCACACTTTGTACCAATCTGCTTTCTTTCAGAGCTTAAAGGAAAATGAGTACACACACACACACACACACACACACACACACACACACACACACACACACACACACATGTAAGGCGGTTCATATTTCAAAATAAATATTGCTCCCCTTTTTTGCAGCCGTTAATACGTACAGGTCATCCAAAAGTCTGTTAACATTTGAAAATTCAGTACTTCACGGAATAATGTAGGAAGAGAGGTAAAAATTGACATACATACTTGAAATGGCATGGGGTTTTATTGAAACGCAAAAAGGTAAAAAATGACCAATACATGGTGCTTCATGTGGTCCAAAAGCGATAATTAGTATAACAATTGATATGTACAAAAGACGATGTAATTTACAAAAATTGGTTCAAATGGCTCTCAGCACTATGGGACTTAACAGCTATGTTCATCAGTCCCCTAGAACTTAGAAGTACTTAAACCTAACTAATCTAAGTACATCACACAACACCTAGTCATCACGAGACAGAGAAAATCCCTGACCCCGCCGGGAATCGAACCCGGGAACCCGGGCGCGGGAAGCGAGAAGGCTACCGCACGACCACGAGCTGCGGATGATGTAATTTACAACAAATGATCAACATGTTGGGCATTCTTCGTCAACAATCCCTCAGCACTGTAAAGGGTATCAGTAGATGTCGTGAGAAACCGCCGTCCGATGTTTTCTTTTAGCATCTCAAATGAAGTCGGACGATCGCGGTATACTTGAGACTTCAGGTAACCCCACAACCAATAACCGCGCGGACTGAGGTCTGGGGACCTGGGAGGCCAAACATGACGGAACGGGAGGCTCAGTAAGCGATTCTCACCTGAGGATGTGCGCAAGAGATCTGTCAGACGCTTAACAGTTTGGGGTGTTTGTCAGCCAGGCAAGGGATGATGCGAGTCTGTAACATATCGGCGTACCACACACACATCATGCTGACTGTTTGGAAAGCAGCAACCCCCATTTCATCGAAATAAAAGAGTCTGATCTTAGAACTTTCGGTAGCCCATATTCTGCAGTTGTGCGTGTTGAGAGACTCGGTGTGTGAAATGGGCTTCGTCGGTCCACAACACGTTAGACAACCAATCGTCGTCTTCCCCCATTTTTGAACAGGCCACACCATATACACTATGTGATCAGAAGTATCCGGACACCTGGCTGAAAATGACTTAAAAGTTAGTGGCGCCCTCCATGGTAATGCTGAAACTCAGTATGGTGTTGGCCCACCCTTAGCCTTGATGACAGCTTCCAATTCTCGCAGGCATACATTCAATCAGGTGTTGAAAGGATTTTTCGGTAATGGCAGCCCATGCTTCACGGAGTGCTGCATTGAGGGGAGGTATCGATGTCGGTCGGTGAGGCCTGCCACGAACTCGGCGTTCCAAAACATCCCAAAGATGTTCTATAGGGTTAGTTCAGGACTACTGTACTGGTCAGTCCATTACAGGGATGTTATTGTCGTGTAACCACTCCGCAACAGGCCGTGCATTATGATCAGGTGCTCGATCGTATTGAAATATGGAGTTGCCATCCCCGAATTGCTCTTCAATAGTGGGAAGCAAGAAGGTGCTTAAAACATCAATGTATCAATGTAGGCCTGTGCTGTGATAGTGCCACGCCAAACAAGGGGTATAAGACCATTTCATGAAAAACACGACCACACCATAACACCACCGCCTCCGAATTTTACTGTCGGCACCACACACGCTACAGTCTGGAACCGCGCGACCGCTACGGTCGCAGGTTCGAATCCTGCCTCGGGCATGAATGTGTGTGATGTCCTTAGGTTGGTTAAGTTTAAGTAGTTCTAAGTTCTAGGGGACTGATGACCTCAGAAATTAAGTCCCATAGTGCTCAGAGCCATTTGAACCATTTTTGGTTAACTGAAACTTCTTGGGGGATTAAAATTGTGTGCCGGACCGAGACTCGAAATCGGAGTCCGGGTTCAAATCTCGATCCGGCAAACAATTTTAATCCAAAACAACAAGGGGTGCAAGCCATCTCCAAGAAAAACACTACCACACCGTAACATCACAGCCACCGAATTTTACTGTTGGCACTGCACACGCTGGCAGATGACGTTCACTGGGCATTCGCCATACCCACACCCTGCCATCGGATCGCCACAGTGTGTACCGTGATTCGTCACTCCACACAACGTTCTTCCACTATTCAGTCGTCCAATGTTTACGCTGCTTACACCAAACGAGGCGACGTTTGGCATTTACCGGCGTGATATGTGGCTTATGAGCAGCCGCTCGACCACGACATCTAAGTTTTCTCACCTCCCGCCTAACTGTCACAGTACTTACAGTGGATCCTGATGCAGTTTGGAATTCCCGTGTGATGGTCTGGATATATGTCTGGCTATTAAACATTACGACCCTTTTCAACTGTCGGCGGTCTCTGTCAGTCAATAGACGAGGTCGGCCTGTACGCTTTTGTGCTGTACGTGTCCCTTCAAGTTTCCACTTCACTTCCACATCGGGAATAGTGGACACAGAGATGCTTAGGAGTGTGGAAATCTCGCATACAGACTTATGACACAAGTGGCACCCAATCCCCTGACCATGTTCGAAGTCCGTGAGCGCCCCATTCTGCTCTCTCACGATGTCTAATGACTACTGAGGTCGCTGATATGGAGTACCTGACAGTAGGTGGCACCACACTGCACCTAATATGAAAAATGTATGTTTTTGCGGGTGTCCAGATATTTTTGATCACATAGCGTATGCTCTCCGCGTCACAAAATGGATGGCTAACAGTTCATGATGACACTAGGTTCCGAGCAGATGAGTTTGGTGGGTACTCCTTATCGCTGTCCAAACAGTAGTGCGTGGAATGCCATTACGACATGCGACTTTACTGTACGGGCACTGACTTCACCAAGCGGAGATGAAACTTCTTACTCAACTGTTCGAACAGCAGTAGCACTTGAGTACGGTCTCCCATTGTGTCTTTGGTTCCTTCACGATGTTTGTGTTCCATTTCATTATGTCATCAGAGAAAATAATTCTGTCGTCAAAGTGCATGACACAGTTTTCTCTGTTCTTGTTTCTCTAAAGGCCTAGTCTATGGAAAAATTTAAGTGCTTCCTGTGGATGAATCTTGAAACTAACAAACATTTCGTTTGATGGCGTCTTGTAATGAATAAGATACTAGCAACCCAAGGGTATTAGTACAGGGTTATTACAAATGATAGGATGCGATTTCACAGCTCTACAATAACTTTTTTATTTGAGATATCTTCACAATTCTTTGCACACACATACAAAAACTCAAAAAGTTTTTTTTAGGCATTCACAAATGTTCGATATGTGCCCCTTTAGTGATTCGGCAGACATCAAGCCGATAATCAAGTTCCTCCCACACTCGGCGCAGCATGTCCCTATCAATGAGTTCGAAAGCATCGTTGATGCGAGCTCGCAGTTCTGGCACGTTTCTTGGTAGAGGAGGTTTAAACACTGAATCTTTCACATAACCCCACAGAAAGAAATCGCGTGGGGTTAAGTCGGGAGAGCGTGGAGGCCATGACATGAATTGCTGATCATGATCTCCACCACGACCGATCCATCGGTTTTCCAATCTCCTGTTTAAGAAATGCCGAACATCATGATGGAAGTGCGGTGGAGCACCATCCCGTTGAAAGATGAAGTCGGCGCTGTCGGTTTCCAGTTGTGGCATGAGCCAATTTTCCAGCATGTCCAGATACACGTGTCCTGTAACGTTTTTTTCGCAGAAGAAAAAAGGGCCGTAAACTTTAAACCGTGAGATTGCATAAAACACGTTAACTTTTGGTGAGTTGCGAATTTGCTGCACGAATGCGTGAGGATTCTCTACCGCCCAGATTCGCACATTGTGTCTGTTCACTTCACCATTAAGAAAAAATGTTGCTTCATCACTGAAAACAAGTTTCGCACTGAACGCATCCTCTTACATGAGCTGTTGCAACCGTGCCGAAAATTCAAAGCGTTTGACTTTGTCATCGGGTGTCAGGGCTTGTAGCAATTGTAAACGGTAAGGCTTCTGCTTTAGCCTTTTCCGTAAGATTTTCCAAACCGTCGGCTGTGGTACGTTTAGCTCCCTGCTTGCTTTATTCGTCGACTTCCGCGGGCTACGCGTGAAACTTGCCCGCACGCGTTCAACCGTTTCTTCGCTCACTGCAAGCCGACCCGTTGATTTCCCCTTACAGAGACATCCAGAAGCTTTAAACTGTGCATACCATCGCCGAATGGAGTTAGCAGTTGGTGGATCTTTGTTGAAGTTCGTCCTGAAGTGTCGTTGCACTGTTATGACTGACTGATGTGAGTGCATTTCGAGCACGACATACGCTTTCACGGCTCCTGTCACCATTTTGTCTCACTGCGGTCTCGAGCGCTCTGGCGGCAGAAACCTGAAGTGCGGCTTCAGCCGAACAAAACTTTATGAGTTTTTCTACGTATCTGTAGTGTGTCGTGACCATATGTCAATGAATGGAGCTACAGTGAATTTATGAAATCGCTTCAATCATTTGTAATAGCCCTGTACAATGTCTGAAAGCTGTTTGATCAGTCCTTACGTTAACTTCGGTAATTATGGTGCAAAAAATATAAATCTTTAGTTTTAAAATGTTGTAAACTCTGCAAAAGGTGTGGCATTGGTGAATCCTTTTGAGCACTTTTGAAAATTAGTCATTTCTATTTTTCTATTCCAAGCCACAATGGGAACGTTTTAGATTTTTTCCTTTAGTAATTAGTCAGTGAAATAAGGAACGACAGTATCATGAAATACAAGTTCAGTGACATGTCTGCAAGAAGCAGACTCTGCACATTTTAATAAAGTAACAAGCCATGTCTGAGGCCCCCCCTCCCCCCCCCCCCCCAACTAAAACGAGGAACTCAGTTTTGTTTTTGTCTTAAGCTGACATGTTAATAATTGTTTTCAAATATGCATTTATTTTTGGAAATCTCTGTCGTTTTAAAAATAGTTCTCCTTCAAAAGTTTTCCATTGGTAACTCTAGCGCTATTGGAAGTACCATGTTATGTACATCACTGTAGTTTGTAGAGCATGGGTGTAGGTGGTCATGTAGATGTGGATGTAGAGATTGATGTGGATGTCTGAAAACATTGTATGATGCTTACTTACACACATAACATTACTGAGCTGAAGACGTGAAACGACAGATTTTACTTAAAACATGGGTTATTGGATAACATTAGTAACTTGTACATCAGGACTGAAAAGCACATGACACTTTTGTAATAGTGTACAACATTTATTATTCAAGTAACCGGTTTTCAGCTGTTGGGCCATAACTAGGTATACTGTAAATATAAATGTGTGGTTGCCAATTTAAAAATGTCTACGATTTTAAGTCAGTTGACTGACATATTAAAATCCGATGTAAGACTAAAATGTGAAGCGAATTTATTTACCTTATGAACTCCATGAGAAATTAACAAAAGTTGATCAAATGAGAAACAGAAATTGAGCAAAATACAGTAAACTTCGGTGACATATTTCAGGGTCATGACACAATGAGATAATATTATTCTGAGCTAGTATATTACTGGTGATCCACATGAGTGAAATACGGTGGATATAAGTAGGGAGGGTACATTACAGAACAGTCCAGATGGTTCATTTGCAATATCTGCTGGTGGCAATCGTTACTTTATTTCAGTTACAGTATGCAGTTTCATTCACTCCCTATTTTACTTTGTATAATTACACTTACTTAACTTCTCAGTCTGATCTCCTCAGGTCTCTGACTCCGGATATTATAATTGTTCAAGATGGTAATATTTCGTTCAGTTATACACTTGAAACATGCCACCATAGATTGTTGTATTAGGCTCATTGTTTTTTTCCCTTGTCTGACGAATTCTTGTAATTTGATGAATAGTTCATTAACTTAATTTGTCAAATATTTTATATACGATAAATAGTTTTTATTCAACATTTTAACGAAATAATTGTTCTCGTTTCAATACTTGTCACTGCTGACAGCCAACTGAGAGACTCTTTAGTTGCGTCTTGTTTAAAATATTTGTTCTTGTTTAATTAATAGCCACACAAATTTATATTTGTTCCTGATGATGGCCTAACAGCCAAAAACAGTTGGTTAACTAATAACAGTTGTGATACTGTCCCATTTTTTCGATTCATAATGTATAAAATATTTTAACATTAACAGTCAGTTAATGGAAAATATACCTCAGTACTGGTTTATTAAAAAATTAATCAGTGGAGTAAATGGTGTTGCCAATCAGTACACCCTTTAGGCTAATGTTAAGTTGTACTTTATTGGTAACTAGTGTTCTTATGGGTGCTGGTAGAGTATGGAAACTGCATGTTACTTCTGAGCAATGGGCACTTTTCCTCAAAGTAAGTTTCTTTAAATCTTAATGTAGATCATTCTTATTTCTAGTGTTGATTCCTATGAACTAGTTCACTGATTTGAAAGAGAGACGAATAATATGTATAACAAATTTCGTTGAATGATACATAGCAATAAACCCCTCGAACTCCTGTGTCTAAGGCTGCATCAAACTTGTAATTACTTTACGTTCCAGCTCCACATATTTTACATTCCGCTTGAGATTCATTTCCCCCTTTCTTGAAAGCCGGATATTTGCAGGAAAGGATATCAGAAAAGTACACTTTCCTTTAGGCGTAGCCAAATATTTTACGTAACTCACGCGGTTAAATATTACACTCACAAATCACGCGTGCACTACAGGAAGCCAAGCCAATACAAAGCGAAGATACGAAACGAAAATTTTAAATAATCGATATTTGCATTCGCTCATAGGTCGATCAACGATAACATCGACGATCCAGGTGCCACCTACTAACACCGCCTTCGTGCGTGTTTATCGCAAAGGCTGTGCTAATAGTTAAAGTATTTAAGAAAAGAGCAATAGACCGGGACGAATTGTAAATTTAACTGTATTACGCTCAACTTTGCGTAAAAGCCGGACACTAAAAATCCGCCCGGACCCCGGACAAAGAGCTAAGGAGGAGGACGTGTCCGGATTAATCCGGGCGTCTGGTCACCCTGACCTGGAACTGGTAGGGGAAATCATGAATAGTGAAACATGGAAACCTGAACATCGCACCATGAACTCTGAAACGATGAATACTGTAGATAGTGAGAAACAGTATCCTGGCAAATTCAAATTTAACCGGTCCGACAATCAAAGCTTTTCTGTCACTCTAGGCGTGTGGCTGATATTTCTGGAACTACGTCGATGCGTGCTCCCATCTAGCGGCAGCAGGTCAAAAGAGGTAGTTTGGCCATCGGCCGTAGCGATGGCGCCAGCGGCGGGCTCTCACAGGTCGTTCGCTTCCAGATCCGACGCCGGCGCCCGACGCCGGCGTCTCCCTCCCCCGCCGCCGACACGCACTGTCTCTCTCTCTCTCTCTCGGCGACTCTCCCTCCCCCCGCTGCTCGCGTCGCCCTCTCTGTCCGCCTCTCTCTCGCTCGCTCCAGCCCGATGCTCCACTGGCTAGCCCAGTAGTAGTGTAGTAGCGCCGAGCAGGCTCCAGTCAGCACCCGGTCGCGAACAGAGACGGAAGGCCTGCCAACCGTGGCGAACCAACCAACTAGAGACAGTCGCGAATCTTGCGCTCGCGTGCTTCGGACTGTTTACCTTCTGACGACAACTTGTGCGTGTTGCGTGACGTCCCGCCGGTGCTGAAATAGCCTTCGTGTGCCGTGCTTGATCACTCCCACACCCCCCTACTTACACCAATTTTTTTTTTTTTTTTGGTAAAACGTTTGACAATTTAGCTTTGGTCTTCCCTCCGGCTGGCGAACAGTTGACTGCCGAGACCGAGGTCAGGGAATCCCTCCTGTACGTGTTAAGAACTCCGAACGTACTCCTCGGGCACAGTAGCCAGTGCAATAGGCCATGTGCGTACATTGCTCCAATATTTTCGTTTGTCACCAGTACAGAGCGTAATTCCCGTCGGACGCTGACAATAAGGTTTTCGGCAATTTCTGGACCAGTCGCTCCTCGCGATGGGCCTGCCGGCATTCTGCAGCGCGTGACGGAGGGTGCTTTCGCTCGCAGACCACGTGGTCTCCCGGAGGCGTTTCGCTTTGCGCACAGACGCGGAATTTGCGCTCCTGAGGGCTTTCGCACGCCGTTCGCTGCCTCATGCTGACCACGGGCGACGTGTTTCCCGGCGTCCACGCCACCTCGAGACGGGTCCGAAACATCTGACTGCGTTGTCACCGTGCGCCGAAAGGCCGCAACTTGAGCAGGAAACGGAAAAGGAGGAAACGGGCACCCTCCTAGCCGTAGAGAGAGCAGACTGAATCTGTGATTTCGCCCCCACTCGCCGTTAACGTCCGAAGACAAACGCCAACTGCCCAAATAAACAAAAAAACCAAAACAAAGCAGGTACAGACTGCCTGAGAAGCACAGGTGAAGAAAAAGAACCACCACAGTACTGATACAAAAATAAATAAACTCTAACGCAGAACAACAGAAGCACTCACCGAGAAGGAAATTCAAAGTGGCTTACGAACATATCTTCCAAACAGAACGCCGACTATTTCGAAGGCGGTAGTTTTTTTGTCTTTTGCTCACCATTTTTTCCTCCAAAAAAAAGAAATTCTAAACTAGATAAGGCAAGTAAATTAGTCTTACATAGAAATTGTTAGGCGTCAAGAAGTAGTGTAGCTACAGAAATCTAGCAAAACAAAAAAGTAAAATTTGTAAAAGTACACGATTACATTAAGACATTTTTTTGCTAGAAGTGTCACTGAGCAAGACAATTTTCTATAAATTTCTTAATAGGACTAAGGGATAGACTCTTCGAATGTTTTTCCTAGCGTATCACGAAGTGTGTGAGTGATAACAACCTAGCTACTTTTTTTTTTCTTGTAAAATTCGAGTGTCTTAGACTGAGAGATATCCGCTTGGGTCGAAGTGGCTGATACTGAACCTGGGAACACTGACTGTGTGCAACTCTTGTCAAACACACTGACCCAATGTCCTGATAGTGGGATTCACCGCCATACTACAGACTTCTTCTTTCTTCTCTTCTTCATCTTCTTCTTCTTCTTCATCGTCTCTTCCTGCCCGAAAACGGGCCCGTTTCCTGCCGCTGTCAAAGAAAAACTGAAAATTTCGTCCGCAAAGATCTACGTGACACGCTGGCGACGGCGGAAAGGTAAGGGATGTTTTGTCATTGTGCAACCACGTGTACGCATTTAGCTTGTTGTTCTACATTTTTACGCAATCTCTACTTTCAGGAGCTCTTTAATTCCTACATAGTATACAGTCACACGTCTACATTACATATGTATACTGCACACTATAATCATTATTACCACTTGCTGTTGTTTTACGTCACAGCGATGAATTCTTCCTTTTTAAGTAACATAGAAAAGGCTGCATCATTTCGTGAGATAAGTCTTCATTTTATCCATGGAGAGTGAAATTCTACGTGTGAATAATGCTTCTCACACTCGATGAAGCTTATCCTGAGAAGCGTTTTAACTGACCTAGTTAAAGCGTTTTGCCTTGAGGGGGGGGAGGGTAGCACAACGACTGTTAGGTAACTTTAGTTTTTTACTGTATATTTCAGCCTGAGGTTATTCAGATGGTATCATTACACTTACTATTTCTTGGCGACTCACCAGCAGAGGAAATGAGTACGATATATAGTTGCTCTTCAACTGAATAGCGTTCTCGGAGAAAATTTGTAATAATTTTACAAGGAAAAAAAAAGACACGTTTTAGCCTGTTTCACAATTTCTGTTTTATATGACCTAGGTTTCGCCATTTCTGTTATAAGTTTATAGGAAAAATGTTTCTACAACCACAAAACGAAATGTTAACTAGAAAATCGAGGTAAACCTACGCCGATATTTTACAATGTACAACAAATAAATTAAAAGTTGGCGAGAGACATTGATGGTGTAATGCATTTCAGGTTGATTATACGGTTACTCAGCACACAATATCGAGAGTAGGATACCATTTTATAGACAGCAGAAGGTCAGGGAAGTATCAGTAATTCACACGAAAGGTAAGGTTGGAATTGCGGTAAAAATTGCGTAACTGAACGCGTCAGTGTGTGTGTGGGGTGTGAGGGAAGTTTTTCTCTTTTAGCTGTTCCGGCTACTGTCAATCATTTTCTGTGCCTAAGTTCTTCCGGATACGATATAGATCTGCATCATCGCAACTAGTCTACTATTCACACTGAATTGCTTGACATAGGGTGCATGAGATTGCACTCAGATTATTTGTCGAACGTCACGCTCTCCGCTAGATCATGGGGAAAAACAAACACCTAAATATTTTTGTGCGACCTCTGATTTCTCTTATTTTATTAGTCTACGCCGCACATTTCTCCCTATGTAGCCTGGCGTCAACAAAATAGTTTGGCGTTCAGAGGAGAAAGTTTGTGATTGAAATTTTTCGCCACAACGAAAAACGCCTTCCCTTTAAATGTTACGTCCCCAACTCGCTTATCACATCTGCGACATACTCTACCAAATTCTTTGAATTCTATTTGGTCAGGATCCCACAATGCGCACCAACGCGCCAGAGAAGCATAGTGCAGGAAATCTCATTGGAAGGTTTGTTATTTCTTCCAAGAGTTGTGTCAACAAAACGCCGTTTTTGATACGCCGTCTCAACATTTTCTGTGTGGTGGTTGCAGTTTAACTTGTTCGTAACTGTAAACCCTAGGTATTAACCTTAATCGGTGGTCTTTAATGTTGTGTGATTTGTCGTGTGACCCAAACTTAAAGGAAGTTTTGTAGTGCTCATTTCTATTGTTCAACATCGATTGCCACTTTTCGCACCACACATATCTCTTGTATACATAATTTTGAAATTCGTTTTGATCTTCTGGTGACATCACTAGGCGGTGAAATACGGTATAATCTGCAAACAGTCTAAAAGGGCTGCTCAGATTGTATCCTAAGCGGTTTGCGTAAAAGAACAGCAGAGGGCCTACAGCACTTCCTCACATACCACTTTGGTTTCGCTAGATGACTTCCCGCCATTTGTTAAGAACTGTGACTTTTTTGGTTAGTAAATCACAAACCAAATCGCACGAAAAGAAACCATACTCCATAGGCACGGAATATGAGTGGAATATTTACTAAACAACAGTGGCTGAGGGTTGCGTGAGTAACTTTCACAGTATTTAAGGACGGGGTTGTTGGTGCAAATTACATAACTGAAGAGCGTAGTGTAGTTGGGACAGAAAGGGAGATTAACCAGTCTCTCTCTCTCTCTTTTTTTTTTAGGTATTCCGGCAATTACCCATCAGTTTCTTTCCTTAACTCTTTGCCGGCCGGTGTGGCCGAGCGGTTCTAGGCGCGTCAGTCTGGAACCGCGTGACCGCTACGGTCGCAGGTTCGAATCCTGCCTCGGGCATGGATGTGTGTGATGTCCTTCGGTTAGTTAGGTTTAAGTAGTTCTAAGTTCTAGGGGACTGATGACCTCAGATGTTAAGTCCCATAGTGCTCAGAGCCATTTGAACCACCTTAACTCTTTCTGGAGGAGCACCACGACCCTGATAAATCCAAAGCTCGACATGGTTGTCACCAGGCTGTCAGTTTAAACGAGTCCTATTTTAAACACAGCTTTACGGTTTCAAACGTGTGCTCATTTTCAGGCGCAAGTTTTTTATTACTTACGAAGATGATGTTTCCACATGCATTCCTGGCTTCGGAATTGAGAAAACGGTTGAAGTTGCGAGCAGCGCATAATAAAGTAGTCATTTACACTAACAGCCTGGTGTGAACGATGTCATTCTTTGAATTTATTTGGTGGTAAAATAATATGTTTCATAGTAAATATGAGAATGCGAACAACATACTGAAACAGTGAAACAAGAAAACGGGCTTGCAATCCGAAACCTAGGTCGTATAAGTAGCGAAGTCGCTAAACGGAGGCAAAATGGCGTCTTTTATTTGTTAACATTTATCTCAATAATTCCTATAATTTTCTTGTTCAGGATCGTGATGAATATTTGTGTGCTCCGTCTGTGGAAAATTGTGCGCTGCGATAGTTTTAAATACAGGTTTAGTGGCGTAATAATGATTTCCGCCGAAAATCGTAGACAGTATTTTAACGCCGCCGGAATTATTAAAATTTATTCACGAACGCTGCTTGGCGTGGCATTACCTGGACCATATGCTCAGGGGATGCATTAAGAACTACGCGATGTTACGTATTGCGCCGAACAGCAGCAGGTGCTACATAAGAGGTCTCTCCTATGCAGACACTTGCATTACGAGCGACGTCCGAATATATCGCGCAATGCGGCGATATTTTGGGCGCCAAAGCGGTCTGGAGCTCCACATCTCCTTTAACAGTCCTCCAGCTATGCGTTTTGCCCGCTAGCAGTCTGCATTAAAGCCTCCCGCCTCCGCCTCTCAAACATCGGGAATATCTATAAACTGTCTCTACTTACCACTTTGTTTTTGAAGCTGTCATTACATTGAATACAAAAGAAACGTGTGGTTCTCGAACTGAATGGTTTCTTGTACAGCGGACGCGGCACCTTCGTAACCTTATCCACTAAATGGCACACAAAAAAAGTCTGATTTCCATACTTTGTTTTTGAAGCTGTAATTACATTGAATACAAAAGAAACGTGTGGTTCTCGAACTCAATGGTTTCTTGTACAGCGGACGCGGCATCTTCGTAACCTTATCCACTAAATGGCACACAAAAAAAAGTCTGATTTCCATACTGGAAATTTGACATTTTCCGCAGCACGCTTTTTCTAATCAGGAAACTTTCGTTTATCATGCAGGATTGTTATGTTTTCTGTATCGCATCGACAGCCTTGTTCAGCTCATGGTGAAGCAGAGAGATAAGTTTGGGAGACGCCCTTTTATCTTTTCTCGTCTGTGCAAAGAAGCTAAAGTAGCAAGAACGGTCGTATTTGGCACCTAAATAACCGCTAGGTTGATCCTCTCTGTGCGGTGGCAAGAGGTGGAAATTTTTCTACAACTAAACCACAAAAGTATCATTTTCTCGAATTACAAAAGCTATATTTAAGATTCGTTATTCCACAGGATAAGTTATGATTTATGAGTTCTGATTTAAGTGTTTGATGAGACGAAAAGGTGAAAAGAACTTCCGCTTGGTAGCCTCACTTTTAAATTTCTCTTTCTTTTTACGGCGATTAGTTTGTAGTTGTTTCGCAGGCCACAATAATAGACAACACAGAAAAAAATGTATAAACCCTTGTAGTACAGTGGCAGCTTTACAATACTCCAACGGTTTTGTTCGCTAACAACGACGGCTAAAACTGCCGTAATGCTGTAATGGGGATTCTTACAAAATTTTGGTTGCTTCTTGTTCGTACTGGTGTGTACTATACTTACCAGCAAACTCCAGATTCTTTAAAAATCAAACTCCAGTGTAAAAGTCAGCTTCCAACGTCTGAATTACGTTAGAAATGAGTTGATCTGTTAAATACTTCGCCGGCCGATGTAGCCAAACGGTTCTAGGCGCTTCAGTCTGGAACCGCGCGACCGCTACGGTCGCAGATTCGAATCCTGCCTCGGGCATGGATGTGTGTGGTGTCCTAAGGTTAGTTAGGTTTAAGTAGTTCTAAGTTCTAGGCGACTGATGACCTCAGCTGTTAAGTCCCGTAGTGCTCAGAGCCATTTGAACCATTATTTTTTTTGTTAAATACTTCACGTTGATCATGTAAGCGAACAAAAGTTTAGGAAATATTTGAAATTGTTGGAAGTAATCAAGTGCTTTCCTTGGCAGTAGTGGATGAATATAATCTAGGTAATTTGCGCTTCATTTAAGCTGAAGCAAGTTTTTGACGCATATCGGCTCAACTGTGTCTCGAACAGTAATACAATTTTGCAGATACCTTCAGTGAAAGATGTAGATACTCTCTGCTAAGTGTGTTGCGAGTACAGTTACAAGAAAGTAAAGAAGTACTAAATCAAAAGTTCACTCCTGATGTTGAAGTTTCACTGCACTGCATATGCTGTGGCATACCTCTTGAATTGTGCGTCGTACAATGATATAACATTGCAGCTGTTTTTGTGGATAATGTCTACAAAGCTTTTGAACAGCTAAATTGTAATAAGCGATGAACTTTTTTCGTTTGATCATCTTGTGAGTGGGGGTCGGACAGAAAAAGTTCCATAAACATTTGGAATCATGTGTAAAGTTCGTTGGAAGTCGGTAAGTGTCTCATTCTCAAATACTGGAAAAGTATAGATTGGGTAATTTGCGCGCCTTGATTTACGCTGCCTCAAGACAAATACTTAAGTTAGTTTCCATTTGTAATACTGGTATTATTGTGTTAAACTTTTAACATAAGATAATACCTATAATGGGTATATAATGCCTTTTTTTTTAATCATCAGTTTTCTGCCTGGATTGATGCGGCCCGCCACGATTTCCTCTCCTGGTCCAACATCCTTATCTCAGAGTAGCATTTCCAAACTACGTCCTCATTTATTTGCTGGATGTGTTCCAATCTCCGTTTTCCTCTACAATTTTTGCCCTCTACAACTCTTTCTAGTACCATGGAAGTCTTCCCCTCATGTCTTAACAGATGTCCCTGTTGTGTTGGCCGAAGCGTCAACACCGTGTTACTAGAGGAAGCCGAAATGCACGCGTTTTAGCTCACGCAAGCTGGTGTGAGGAGGGAAGATCTATACTGACGTGAGGCCTGGAACACGACAAGGAATTAGAATTCAGAAAGCGGACGTAATGAGTTTGATACTTAAGTTTAATCCATTAATGATGAACGCCGCTCTTGACGGTACATGATTCACAATATTATCTGTTCAGAATACATTCTTGAGGAATATGGCGCCTTGCTAGGTCGTAGCAAATGACGTAGCTGAAGGCTATGCTAAACTGTCGTCTCGGCAAATGAGAGCGTATGTAGGTAGTGAACCATCACTATCAAAGTCGGCTGTACAACTGGGGCGAGTGCTAGGGAGTCTCTCTATACTAGACCTGCCGTGTGGCGGCGCTCGGTCTGCAATCATGATAGTGGCGACACGCGGGTCCGACGTATACTAACGGACCGCGGCCGATTTAAAGGCTACCACCTAGCAAGTGCGGTGTCTGGCGGTGACGCCACAGTCCCACCATCTCGTCCCTTGTCCTTGTCAGTGTTTTCCACTTATTCCTTTCCAATTTTGCGCAGAACCTCCTCATTCCTTACTTAAACTGTCCTCCTAATTTTAAACATCCGCCTGTAGCACCACATCTCACGTGTATCCATTCTCTTCTGTTCCGGTTTCCACACATTTCCTGTTTCATCACCGTACAATGCCGTACTCCAAACGTACAACCTCAGAAATTTCTTACTCAATTTAAGGCCTATGTTTGATACTAGTAAACTTTCCCTGGCTAGGAATGCCCGTTTATGCAGTGCTACTCTGCCATTGATGTCCTCCTCAATACGTCCGTCATGTTTATTTTGCTGCCTAAGTAGTAGAATTCCTTTACATCATCTGCTTCGTGACCATCGATCCTGATGTTAAGTTTCTCGCTATTCTTATTTCTGCTACTTCTCATTACTTTCGTCTTTCTTCGATTTAGTCTCTATCCATATTCTGTACTCATTAGACTGTTAATTCCGTTCACCATATCATGTGATGCTTCTTCACTTTCTCTCAGGACAGCAATGTCATCAGCGAATGGCATCATTAATATCCTGTCACCTCGAATTATAATTCCACTTCCGAACCTTTCTTTTATTTCCATCATTGCTTGTTCGATGTACAGATTGAACAGTAGGGGGAAAGACTACATCCCTATTTTACACGCTTTTTAATAAGAGCACTTCGTTCTTGGTTGTCCACTGTTGTTATTCCGTCTTGGCTCCCGTACATACTGTATATTGCCCGTCTCTCCCTATAGTTTACCCCTATTTTCCTCAGGATTTCCAACATCTTGCCCCATTTTACATTGCCGATCGCTTTTTTCCAGGTTGAAAAATCCTAGAACGTGTCTTGATTTTTCTTTAGTCTTGCTTCCATTATCAACCGCAACGTCAGAATTGCCTCTGTCGCCTTTACCTTTCCTAAAGCCAAACTAATCGTCATCTAATACATCCTCAAAAAAATGGCTCTGAGCACTATGGGTCTCAACTGCTGAGGTCATTAGTCCCCTAGAACTTAGAACTAGTTAAACCTAACTAACCTAAGGGCATCACAAACATCCATGCCCGAGGCAGGATTCGAACCTGCAACCATAGCGGTCTTGCGGTTCCAGACTGCAGCGCCTTTAACCGCACGGCCACTTCGGCCGGCAATACATCCTCAATTTTCTCTTCCATTTTTGTGTATATTATTCTCGTCAGCAACTTGGATGTCAGTAGTCGTTTTGTTGCCACTTCCTCAGTGATTTTAAAAATTGTTTTGGAATGTTATGTATCCCTTCTGGCCTATTTGATATTAAGTCCTCGAAAGCTCTCTTAAATTCTAATATTTGATTCCCTATTTCTTCTACATAGACTCATGTTTCTTCTGCTAACACATCAGACAAATCTTTCCCTCACAGAGGCCTTCAATGTTCTCTTTCCACCTATTGGCTCTCCCCTCTGCATTTAACAGTGGGATTGCGGTTGCACTGTCAATGTTACCACCCTTGCATTTAATTTCATCGAAGGTGAAGGGTTTTAAATTTATAAATTCGGTCAATAACTGCGCGAAGAACCGAAAATTAAATTTTCGTTAGCTTTGAAAGCTGTTAGATGAGGAACCGGCAAATAGCATTGGGTTCCGAGTTCTGTGATAGTCATTCACAAGGAACTCCTTGCGTGCGAGGTCGCAAGTTCAGTATTTAGTAACGCTCATGTGAAAGTGGTATGTTAACAGTTATGAAAGGAAAATAATGATCACCACGTGCATCAGCAGGGTGGCAGAAGATGAGTCAAAAAATGGCTCTGAGCACTATGGGACTTAACATCTGTGGTCATCAGTCCCCTAGAACTTAGAACTACTTAAACCTAACTAACCTAAGGACATCACACACATCCATGCCCGCGGCAGGATTCGAACCTGCGACCGTAGCAGTCGAGCGGTTCCGGACTGAGCGCCTAGAACCGCTAGATCACCGCGTCCGGCGAAGATGAGTTTCCGGAAGGTGCAGAGGTCAACTTTCTATAGGATGTATGTATTCCACTTCACAAAATAGACATCGTCGACATTCTACATCTACATGGATACTCTGCAAATCACATTTAAGTGCCTGGCAGAGGGGCCATCGAACCACCTTCACGATTCTCTATTATTCTAATATCGTATAGCGCGCGGAAAGAATGAACACCTATATCTTTCCGTACGAGCTCTGATCTCCCTTACTTTATCGTGGTGATCGTTCCTTCCTATGTAGGTCGGTGTCAACAATATATTTTCGCATTCGGAGGAGAAAGTTGGTGATTGGAATTTCGTGAGAAGATTCCGTCGCAACGAAAAACGCCTTTCTTTTGATGATGTCCAGCCCAAAATCCTGTATCATTTGTGTGACACTCTCTCCCATATTTCGCGATAATACAAAACGTGCTGCCTTTCATTGTACTTTTTCGATGTACTTCGTCACTCCTATCTGGTAACGATCCCACACCGCGCAGCAGTATTCTAAAAGAGGACGGACAAGCGCAGTGCAGGCCGTCTCCAGTTTAACGAGTTACTTTTAGCACTCATGTGGATGACCTCACACTGGGTCAACTGCCACTTTTCGCACAATTCATATATCTTTTTTAAATCGTTTTGCAGTTTCTTTTGATCTTTTGATGACTTTATTAGTCGATAAACGACAGCGTCATCTGCAAACAACCTAAGACGGCTGCTCAGATCGTCTCTAATATCGTTTATATTTCTACGAACTTATTCTGAATCAGTTGATAGCGTTTTTTTTTTACTACGCTCCATGTATGTAGTTATGTTTAATATCCTCTCCTTGGACGACGATTAACCTTCACTACGTTTCACTGGAGACGGTGTTTGTGGCGCCCTGTCAGACGAGGATGAGGAACTGCATGTCTCGACACCTGTTTCAGTATCAGTTTCACTTGTTAAGAACGTATCGTCATCATTGTACTCCTCACGTACAATGTCCGCCCATTCGAGCGTATACACCACCACTCATTACACTGACTAATATTGCTGAAACGCTAATATTTCATTTGCCACTTCTTTCCCACTCTGTGAAATTCCTTGGGTCAACTTCGGCAACTGTTATATATATATATGTACTTACTTATCGCGAATGGACCCAGAAGGATCACGCAAAGCTTTCTGACGTCGTTTGTTCCATACTTCTTTCATTCGTTCTCCATGTTTTCTTTTTCTTTCTTCTGTCCATTTTGTTCCTGGTCTCTTTAGTGCTTCCTTCTCCGACAATACAATCCACTTTTCCACCTTATTTCTAAAAGTTTTTCTATCTTTGACATCTTTAAGTTCAATATTTGCTTTTTGTAAATCTAATTTTACTTGGCTAATCCATGGTGTTGTTGATTTGACTTTTTCTATGTAAGTGAGAATTCTGTTGGTGAGTCGTGTGGGGGGAAGTCTAGTGACATCTCCATAAAATTTTAATCTTCGCCTTCTTATGTCTGCTGCCAGGTTTGATATAGTTTCTGTGGTTCTTCTTGATTGTATCCGGTATCCTTCTTCTGTTAATTTTGGACCTAAAATCTTTCTCATAATTTTGCGTTCTTCTTTTAGTATTTTTTCTAAATCAGATTTTGTGTGGAGTGTGAGCGTTTCACTAGCATATAGTGCTGTTGACTTAATTACTGCGCAGTAGTGTCTGATTTTTGTGTTCGAGGAGATATTTCATGTGTCATATATATATATATATATATATATATACAACGCAATGTTTGCTTTGTTTATCGTTGCCATTGCTCTGTTTCGTATCAGAATCAATCGTCGACTAAGCAGTTCAGCTACATTCCGTAGCCTCATGCTCTGCTCGCCTTTAGATACCTTAAAATGACAAAATGGAACAAGCAATTCGCAGGAAGGGTCAACGCTATGACGACATAACGCACGCTCAAGCCAATGTGTTGCGCAAGTAGAACAGTACCTCAAAGAAGGATTCTTCTGACAGTTTCACGTGGTTGTATGAACACTCTGTGCATTGTACTCAAGTTGTTGTTGTTGTCTTCAGTCCTGAGACTGATTTGATGCAGCTCTCCATGCTACTCTATCCTGTGCAAGCTTCTTCATCTCCCAGTACTTACTACAATCTACATCCTTCTGAATCTGCTTAGTGTATTCATCTCTTGGTCTCCCTCTACGATTTTTACCCTCCACGCTGCCCTCCAATGCTAAATTTGTGATCCCTTGATGCCTCAGAACATGTCCTACCAACCGGTCCCTTCTTCTTGTCAAGTTGTGCCACAAACTCCTCTTCTCCCCAATTCTATTCAATACCTCCTCATTAGTTATGTGATCTACCCATCTAATCTTCAGCATTCTTCTGTAGCACCACATTTCGAAAGCCTCTATTCTCCCCCTGTCCAAACTATCTTTCGTCCATGTTTCACTTCCATACAGGGCTACACTCGATGCAAATACTTTCAGAAACGACTTCCTGACACTTAAATGTATACTCGATGTTAACAAATTTCTCTTCTTCAGAAACGCTTTCCTTGCGATTGCCAGTCTACATTTTGAATCTTCTCTACTTCGACCATCATCAGTTATTTTGCTCCCCAAATAGCAAAACTCCTTTACTACTTTAAGTGTCTCATTCCCTAATCTAATTCCCTCAGCATCACCCAACTTAATTCGACTACATTCCATTATCCTCGTTTTTTTTGTTGATGTTCATCTTATATGCTCCTTTCAAGACACTGTCCATTCCGTTCAACTGCTCTAAATGGCTCTGAGCACTGTGGGACTCAACTGCTGAGGTCATTAGTCCCCCAGAACTTAGAACTAGTTAAACCTAACTAACCTAAGAACATCACAAACATCCATGCCCGAGGCAGGATTCGAACCTGCGACCGTAGCGGTCTTGCGGTTCCACACTGCAGCGCCTTTAACCGCACGGCCACTTCTGCCGGCCGTCAACTGCTCTTCCAAGTTCTTTGCTGTCTCTGGTAGAATTACAATGTCATCGGCGAACCTCAACGTTTTTATTTCTTCTCCATGGACTTTATACCTACTCCGAATTTTTCTTTTGTTTCCTTTACCGCTTGCTCAATATACAGATTGAATACCATCGGGGACAGGCTACAACCCTGTCTCACTCCCTTCCCAACCGCTACTTCCTTTCCACGCCCCTCGACTCTTATAACTGACATCTGGTTTCTGTAAAATTGTAAATAGCCTTTCGCTCCCTGTATTTTACTCCTGCCACCTTTAGAATTTGAAAGGGAGTATTCCAGTCAACATTGTCAAAAGTTTTCTCTAAGTCTACAAATGCTACAAATCTAGGTTTGCCTTTCCTTAATCTATTTTCTAAGATAAGTCGTAAGGTCAGTATTGCCTCACGTGTTCCAACATTTCTGCGGAATCCAAACTCATCTTCGCCGAGGTCGGCTTCTACCAGTTTTTCCATTCGTCTGTAAAGAATTCGCGTTAGTATTTTGCAGCTGTGACTTATTAAACTGATAGTTCGGTAATTTTCACATCTGTCAACACCTGCTATCTTTGGGATTGGAATTATTATATTCTTCTTGAAGTCTGAGGGTATTTCGCCTGTCTCATACATCTTGCTCACCAGATGGTAGAGTTTTGTCAGGACTGGCACTCCCAAGGCCGTCAGTAGTTCCAATGGAATGTTGTCTACCCCCGGGGCCTTGTTTCGACTCAGGTCTTTCAGTGCTCTGTCAAACTCTTCACGCAGTATCATATCTCCCATTTCATCTTCATCTATATCCTCTTCCATTTCCATAATGTTGTCCTCAAGTACATCGCACTTGGATAGACCCTCTATATACTCCTTCCACCTTTCTGCTTTCCCTTCTTTGCTTAGAACTGTGTTTCCATCTGAGCTCCTGATATTCATACAAGTGGCTCTTTTCTCCAAAGGTCTCTTTAATTTTCCTGTAGACATTATCTATCTTACCCCCCAGTGAAATAAGCCTCTACATCCTTACATTTGTCCTCTAGCCATCCCTGCTTAGCCATTTTGCACTTCCTGTCGATCTCATTTTTGAGAAGTTTGTATTCCTTTTTGCCTGCTTCATTTACTGTATTTTTATATTTTCTCCTTTCGTCAGTTAAGTTCAATATTTCTTCTGTTACCCAAGGAGTTCTACTAACCCTCGTCTTTTTATCTACTTGATCCTCTGCTGCATTCACTACTTCATCCCTCAGAGCTACCCATTCTTCTTCTACTGTATTTCTTTCCCTCATTCCTGTCAATTGTTCCCTTATGCCCTCCCTGAAACTCTGTACAACCTCTGGTTTAGTCAGTTTATCCAGGTCTCATCTCCTTAAATTCCCACCTTTTTGCAGTTTCTTCAGTTTTAATCTACAGTTCATAACCAAAAGATTGTGGTCAGAGTTCACATCTGCCCCTGGAAATGTCTTACAATTCAAAACCTGGTTCCTAAATCTCTGTCTTACCATTATATAATCTACGTATCTGATACCTTCTAGTATCTCCAGGATTCTTCCATGTATACAACATTCTTTTATGATTCTTGAACCAAGTGTTAGCTATGATTAAGTTATGCTCTGTGCAAAATTCTACCAGGCGGCTTCCTCTTTCATTTCTTCCCCCCAATCCATATTCACCCACTATGTTTCCTTCTCTCCCTTTTCTTACTCTCGAATTCCAGTCACCCATGACTATTAAAGTTTCGTCTCCCTTCACTACCTGAAAAATTTCTTTTGTCTCATCATACATTTCATCAATTTCTTCATCATCTGCAGAGCTAGTTGGCATATAAACTTGTACTACTGTATTAGGCATGGGCTTCGTGTCTATCTTGGCCACAATAATGCGTTCACTATGCTGTTTGTAGTAGCTTAACCGTACCCCTATTTTTTATTCATTATTAAACCTACTCCTGCATTACCCCTATTTGATTTTGTATTTATACTCAAGTAGGGGGAGACATCTGAAGCATTAAAACCGTCATCTGAACTTTTATCTGTTTTTCATTAGTTCAATCTGCAAACTTTTTGGACATCCACCACATGATGGAGGAAATAAGTAAATAGTGACGTTAATAGTAAATACGTTATACATTGGATACCAACAGCAACCACGACAAAAAAATAAAAAATGAAAATAAATCGTGTTTAGAAGAAAAGTGTTGTTTATACGTATTTAAAACTAGCAATTTCTTTATTTGACTTGTAATTTCCTCCGTACAAGCTCACGTGGTTTGTTGTGACGTCACGAGTAGGTAGCGTATCTGTAACAAGCTATGGATCTTAGGAAGTCTTGTGCGTTTTCTGTAATATCTTGTTGACGGATGGCGTTACCGGAACATGGTTTTACCCAGCTTCAATGATTTCAAGAATGAGCATCTGGCGACAGGCTGAAAAGTCCGTGCTTCTACCGAGATTCAATCCTGCGACCTCTCAGTTTCCTGGCACGAGCTCCATCGCCAGACCATGAGTTCCGACCTGCATGTAGATAATTCATCTATAATTTTTGACGTGAGAGTTTACGAGTGTCAAAATATGTGTCGTATATGGCCGTATCTTTCGATTTTACTCCGCCAAGGGACTGTAGACCTCAGTATTAGACAGTTTTAACGTTATAGGTCTACCCATACCAGCAATAAACGATCTTAGCCGACGGAGAATCAGTCTGGCGGAAAGATGGGCAAATTTTTTTTTTTCATGTCATATGATTACAAATGAATTTTTTTCGCTTCACGTGTACTGCGAAATCTTGCTGCTTACCAAGTTTTATGCTTGTAGGTAAACGGGATATATAGTGAATTTGCGAGTATCGAAATAGGTGACATAAATGGCAGTGCCTTTTGATAGCATTTCCTCAAAAGTTTAAGTTTTGTAATCCAACAAGGGACTACAGAGCTCAATACGCCGGCCGCGGTGGTCTCGCTGTTCTAGGCGCGCAGTCCGGAACCACGCGACTGCTACGGTCGCAGGTTCGAATCCTGCCTCGGGCGTGGATGTGTGTGATGTCCTTAGGTTAGTTAGGTTTAAGTAGTTCTAAGTTCTAGGGGACTGATGACCACAGCTGTTAAGTCCCATAGTGCTCAGAGCCATTTTTTAGCTCAATACGTCACGTAAATTTCAACTCGATACGTGTACTCGTCCCTGGAAAGAGGGGTCTTCACAGACGGACAGACTCACAAATAGACATACAGATATACGGACAACAAAGTTGTCCCATAAAAGTTCCTTTTTTACCGATTGACGTTCGGATCCATAAAAAAAAGATATAAGGGTCCTGGTTTCGATGAAATGGCGAAAGCCACCTTCCACGAAATCGAAGTCACTTCAGACTGCTAGAGCTCTTTTATCCAATCATTTTTGAAACTCTTAGCGATTTTGAGAACTTTTATTTGTGGTGGCGGTTGAAGGATCTCCGGTTCAAATAGCGCGCAGTCCAAGTGACCTGCTGTGGCAGACTGTGAAAACTACAGACTTACATCAACGCATCCAGGATTCAATGAAACGGCATGTTGATGCTTGTTTCAACGCTACTGGAGTGCGTTTCGGGCGAGGAAGACTTTCATGTGGTACCTTCAGTTAGTGCAAACTCCCCGCGATCAACGGGCTATGTAGAGATATAGGAAATTAGTTCTAACATGGGAGAAGACCCATGTCGGTACAGATTATTTTATGAAACTTCCTGGCTGATGAAATCTGTGTGCCGGACCGCAACTCAAGATTGGAAAATTTGTCTTTCCCGGTAGGGCACGCCAGGAAGTGTCGGATTAGCTCACACACCGTGGCAGGCTGAAACACGCTCATTCTGGAAACATACTCGTATTGTCTTCTACTATGTCAGGAATGTGCCCTGCCCCTTACAGAAATATGTATTCTATATGTTTACACTTATTAAATTCATTTGCGCTACAAGCTTTGGGATTTCGATTGTCATATAATTACTCGTTAAAAGTGTAATTTCTTATGTGCCACAGTATTCTACGTTAAAAATTACTTTTAGAATTCTTTGTAGAACAGTATGGAAGTGTGTTCCACAGCAGATATATATTTAACGAGGAAGTACAATGGACAGAAAATAAAACGAATGAAATCAGCAATTAAAACTATTTTAAGTTAACCGCTTGTCTACTTCTCTGTCTGAGTGAATCTCCGTAAAACTATCTACCAAAACTTCTAAAAAATGATTAGTATACAAACTAATGCGTAACTTAAACTCATGTCCTGTACAAAACTTTGACTATACCGAATTATATAAAGACTTGACACTGTCCACAAACTGAATCTCACTGTTCCTATAAAAACGCGGTGCTAACATGAATGTAACTTGCCTTAACTGAAAATTCCGTACCACAAATTGCAGTTTTCGTTCGTGCATAATAAACTGAATGAAGGGTAGGAATTTTAACTGGTAAGAAATGACATCTGAAAAAATTCAAATCAATCTCTACATTCAAAAGGAATGCTTAAAAAAAAAATCAGCGGAATGTTCAAAGTAGTGTTTACGTAACACGACTTTAAGAAATAACTTCAAGCAAGGGGAATATCATCTTCCTATCAGAGTAATACATATAACAATCCTACTATCTGAGCTTCGTTACTACTACTTCAATAACACAAAACAATACTACGACACTGCGTGCTTACCTCAAAATATCAAAGGTCCAGAAAAATTCACAAATAACCTCATTAGCTTTTCTCTCCATAATTGCATAAAAAATAGTGGTACTTCAAATCCACCAATCTCATATCACATTTACAAACGAAATTTTCTCATAATTCTTCGAAATATGTCTGATACTCAACACTGCTGAACTTACAATGCGCGTAACTTTGTTGACGCTCTCGGTCACAGGCGGTGTAGCAACACAGAGATGTTGCAACAACAGAAACGTATTGTAGCAACAGTAAGAGATTACTCAACTACATGGTTTTAAAATTTAGAGTGACCAAACTGATGTACATATCTTATACTATCTGAAATAAATTTCTATTAGTCTTTGCAGTCATATTCATGGACTACATTTTGTAATGCGCATCCTTAGCTCGTAATATACAATGTTCTGTCTTCGAATCAGTCGTTGATCATTATTTTGAAGTAAGTTGCACTGTATTGCAGATATACATCTAATATTCTATGTTATATCTTAGCTGATTTTCCTGGTAATTGTCTCGTTGCCTTCTATAAAAGTCATGGAAGTAACTTAACAAATGAAAGGATTGTGATATTGGGATGATTTCCACAGATTATTGAATGGAATAAAGTATCTGAGCTTTGAAATAATTATTATTCAGTGATATTTAGTAAATAATTAATATTCAGTGATATTTAACAGTTTGAACTAGTAGCAGTAAATACATCTGTCTTCAACAGTTCTGCAAAAGCTCACCAGCCCCATTTACCACAAATCTCCCGCAAAGACTATCCATTAACAACTATTCTCCCATCAAGAGTGTGCATCATGAAGAATAACAGCGATTTAACATGTAATCCAATAAATTTACAATTTGGCAATAACAATGGCTGGTACATCTTTAAAAGATTAATTGACTGAATATATAGATCCTTAATAAAGTGCTTCATCTTCAATTCAGATGCGTAGAATACGAATATTTAAATATGTTGCAACTAGTTTTTATGAACACGTATATATACGAAGTCAGTTTTATATAACTGAATATATCGATACCCTCCGGTATTGTAGGATACTTACTGTATCATTGACAGTTTTCATACAAGCCACAGTCGTTCAAAGGCCAGGATGGTTGTAAATGAGTCTCCGATGTGGAGAAGAATAGATGACATATGACGTAGCTGAAACTTAGAAAGCGCACCCTTTACAGATTCTCCATTGCGTTCAGCATGTTCCCAGAACCGTGAACAACAATTTTAAAGCGAGAGTGCCATTTTTTCTGAATTTGATGTCATTGGGCGAATAAGACACGCAGATATCTTTTACGTTGCCGTACGGTGCAAATGATATCCCAATAACAACATATTCATGAAGAAGTTGCTTGGATTCCTTAAATGGTGCTATTCACCTGCAGTTCCTTAGCAATCACTGCGATGAAATTCCATTAATTAGCGAAATATAATCTTGAAGATATAACACCAGATCTCTTACATATGTTTTTTTTTTCGTGTAGAAAAGCAAATGTTGATCTCATCGTCGTAAATCGGTAATGTTCTCCATATTCATACATTCAATAATTGTATCTTTGATGTGAGGAACCCATTCTGTCTCTGTTATCAATGTTTTAAGATATATTGATTCTGTGATATTAGATTTTTGTTATTAACCGTAGGGAATGATGGATTTATAATATTTGAAATAAAAGGTGTTCGTCTGGAAATTCCTTATTCGCTGTTAGCTTGCAATTTCTCTTCAGCTGTGCAATGGAAAAACAACATACAAGAATACAGCCTGAGATGTGTTCGTATGATGAACAGTGAGCTAAATAACTAGTTTTTTTCTGTACCCATTTTCCACAGCAGATACAAGAAAGGTAGTTGTAAAATTCAGCCACCGCTTTCTTTCTGAATTTGTAATAAATCCATAAATAAATATTTATACAAATAAATTATAGTTAATTTCTCGAAAGGATTCGTTTCTTTATTGAAAACATATTCAGTAGATTCTTATTTTTTTCTTGCTGTGTTATAATTTGCGTATCCTCTGTTGTTGGCATCCATAACACTACACAACTATTCTGGAATCCCGTTGCAAGTTGCCTAACTAACATCTCCCAGCAGAAACAGAAACATGATTTTTTTGTATTTTCCGTACTTATTGAACGAATTTAAAAATTTAAAATGCTCTCGTAACATCTCCACTGTGTATAGGTAGCAATCTGTCCTTTTCACAATATTGTCGACTGCCGTCATAAACTACTCGTTAAGGGGTATAATCTTACGTAAAAAAAAAAAGTAAGCACCATTTCAAACGTTTCCTATCCTGCAGTTCGCTTATATACTTAACGTGAAATATTTAACACATTAATTCATTCGTAAGGTAAATAGACGTTTGCAGCTGCTTTATACACGGGAGTTCGATTGTTTATAGTACGGTATCGGAGGTTTAGTGGTTGGTTTAGAAACGCGCTTCAGTTTTACTCGCAAACGTCGGCAAATATTCGCGATGAATTGTTTTGGTTGATTTATTTTCCACTCTTCGTTATTTATTTACTAAATGATGTGGAACACTCCGTTGGTAATACGTCTGTTCTTCAGTTTTACGGCTCGAGAGGTGTGACAATTTTTCCTGGAAGAAAATTTTGTTTGTAAATGATTCTTTCATCGGTTCATGGTAGAACATCATAATACATGAAAAGCGCTATTCTGATTAAGTTATATAGGATTAATTTATTGCATTAACAGATTTTCGTCTTAGCAGGCCATCAACAGACATTTAACTGACGTTCCTCGCCAAAGAAGTTACAATGTTTTTAAATAACGGTGGAAAAAAATGGTGCACATTTAGATTCAGGCACAGACAAGCAGCAATGTCACCTTTGACGGTGTAGTGGTTAGTAAATCTGAAAGGTAAAAAGGTCAACAATGAACAAATTTAAGGGAGCAAGCAGGAGAAACATAAACAATAAACTCGAAAACTGTGTCTAGCTGGCATTCACATGCAAACCCGATGAAATGAAATGAAATAACTGCTTGACGAGAGTACTTAAAAGGTATTAAACATGGAAAGCGACACAGAAACCAATTAAAAGAAAGAGATAACAATTTTACTATTCAGCAGCTCTTTTAACAAAAATCTTAATACCTCGCGTACCATGAATCCGAAGTTATTACCCATATCGCTAATGAAGTGTTTCACATCATTTAGAAAAATAATGTGCATACAAGAAATATTTCAGCTCGAACACATACCGAAGCTTCGTAAAAGAAATGGAAGTGCGACTTTTAACCTCTAACACCAAAAAGGAAACGCAGACATCGTTAGGACATTAAAATGTGAGTCCATCTAAGACGCCTGGAGCTTAAAAGCGGTACTATTATTGTGCCAAGAAAAAAATGTTTGAATTTATTAAACGATTAGTCAACATGGAACTTCACATGGGTCGTAGCTTCGGATTGCTGTTTTATGTGGAAAGCTTCTGATTATTTTCAGAACGGAGAAACTCAGCATTCAGCTGGAAATGTCAGCTCTGCTGTGGTCCAAAAAATAAAAGTTGCAGATGTATGATTTTGATATCGCGGAACTCTGTAAACAATCTTTCTCGAAAAGTCTCAATAAGGCTTCTAGATATTTCTTATTCACCCCATGTCAAAAGCATTGCAGGTGCCGCTTTCGAGGAAACATCACTTGTTTAAAGAAATATCTATCGAAATATCAAGTACACGAGGAAATAGTGCAATATTACGCAACAGATGAAATTTTGCTTCTCATCCTATAATTTTTGTTCATTACAGTGCATGGGGAAATTTAGGGTTTTAACGTTTGTTTCTGATGTAAAATGGCTGACGTCGAAAACAGATTTAAGTTACCTCGATAAGAGGAGATGTTGGTTGTTTCTTCCTTAATCTGTTTTCTTCCTGTGGAATGCTGATAGTTACTGCTAAATAAGTAGAAATAACCCGTGAGACGTACTAAACCAGCATGCACATATTGTATAAGCGGTACAATTACAACACATTAAACGTAGAAGAAGAGGGAGAAGAAGACTGAAATTCGCATGCACCGTTGCCATTGTATAAGTGTTATGTACGAGTACTTTATACTGGCTGCAAGTATTCCTGAAATGCAAGTTTGTTCTTGTTTGTCTTCTAGTTAAGAACAGCTGTTTCTCGTCTTTTGGAACAGCCTCTTATTTTATTTTATTACTATTATTACATCTTTAATCAAACGTGTGTCTGGTAATTCTTTTAAGCGTCTTCAGTGGTCCATAAAGGGCAGTGATTGCAAAATTATTTGCCTAACATAAATATTTTATTTTGACCCGTTTGCATTTATATATATATAACATTTTAATCCAGTTACGTATCTGTTTCCATATATAAGGATATTTACACATTATATGTGTCTACAAGTCTGACTCTAATTTAAAAGAAAATTAGTTGGTGAATTAACGGCTACGCAGTTCGGAAGTTCCAACACGGCTGAAATAACGTTAAAAGAAAATATTTGTAGTTAAATAAGTAATTATTATAAGAATCACTAATAATCGTCGTCTCTCTTTAGACTAAGAAAGATTTTTAAAAAGAATAAGAGCAATTACATTTGATTAAAAAACGAAGTAACTGAGATGCAACAAACGACCAATAGTGCTCTTTATTTACGAGGTAAAGATCATAGTCATTTTAGCTACACTGCCGCTAACGGAGAAACTGAACAGTGTCAACAATTAGTGGTATTGTCATTGACTAAGGTTTTCTCGACGTTAGTGACTAAAATGGTATCCACCAAGAGAGGAATTCTATGATCGCCGCAGGTAGCATTTGAAAAAAAGAGACGCAATTTTATGGGGGAAAGTGGAACAACGATCCGGTTGGGTACAAGAAAGTTGCTGTGAATCAGTTTTTCTGACATTAAAATCGGAATAATTTCCATAATCCGTTCCATAGTGGTTCTACAGAAATAAAAGTTATATTGCAATGGAAAAACACCGAGTTAGTATATTTGGATTTCGAGAGAAATGTAATCGGAAGATGCACTTACATAATATAGACGTTCAGCAGTTGTATAATGTTTAACATTTGCTGTAAAGGCTTAGTATTTAAAGGGTCATGTACAGGCAGTTAATACTACACACAAACTCGAATGTCATTCAGGCAATGTATTAGGTACCATGCACTAATCGTGCTGTAGAACGAAAATGAAAATATCTTAGGGTATATGAACATAAGGGGAAAAAGAAGGTGATACGCTAACATTTCTGCCACAAATTGTAAGTTAGCTGTGGATTTTATATATATACTGTGTGTGTGTGTGTGTGTGTGTGTGTGTGTGTGTGTGTGTGTGTGCGGGGACACGTGTGTGGACACGTTCGTGCAGTCTCCTCACGCTGCATTCTAATGATAACGCTATGAGGATTGAAAAACTGTACTATACAAATTAACATATAAGTCTTCGCTGATTTCATTTCCTTGTACATTCACTACTTTTTAACCTCATTAGCTTCATCCATTTTACCTCAACGAGTTAAAGACAATTCACGTCTTTGCTAGTAAATGATTATATGTGTTAGCGACGAATCGTTCTGCCAGAATATCTCGTCAAATACTCGCACGTGAATTTGCTAACCCCTGAACATCGAATAAGACCGAGCTGCCAGGTTGGCGTGTTCGCTTAAATATGGCGTCTCAGAAATTGCCTCGTGCCGGAAATACATGGCGACCAACTTTAAGTGGGCGGCGCGTCAGTACTGGGGCGGCGAGTTGTGTAAAGCCATGGTCCAAGTCGACTTCAGAAAACCGCAGTTCCAGACGAACGCGCGCTCTTATAACACCGTACGTCACGCTTCGATGTGGAGCCAGCAAATGGTTTTGGGTGTATGCGGCGGTGTTTTCAATTGAATGGAACAACGGAATGTATCCAAACGATTTCCCGTTGCTAGGACTGCAGACTTAGAAACGCAGGCTTGTTCACAAATACCTCCGTGGTTTCAGAAGAAGACTGCCGTGGAACCACAAGGCATACAGACAAATGACAGATACCAGTGGGCAGAGAGTATATCCACTTTCGATTCATTATATGTACCGTAGCTTAGTTGCGCTAAGGAGCAACATGTAGATAAATAATACGCTGCGTACTGTCGCATGGAATTAATTCGCGCCTGTAGACAAGCAACCCGGTGACGAGGTTTCCAAAGCGTGCTGTTCTCGCATCTTCCTGGGCAATTTATCCCTCAGAGACTTAGTTGATTTTCACGCACGTATGTAGTTTTGCCACATCACGAACTGTCCCCTTATTGAGCATCTATAATGTGTTACAAGGTGGGAGAAATGCTCTGTCCACTGATATGTGACTGTTTTGTGTCTGTCTTGTAGTTTTCATGTAGTTCTCTTCTGAAACCCCGAAAGTACCTCGTATAGAAGATTCCGGAATTTTGGGGTATTATTTACATTTGCATTTTTGAGTATAATAAACTAGCGAAAATAGCGCCCAAAACTGAATGGAATATAGAACGTAGGTTACATGGACTGCAGTGTTACGACAGTCCATCGTAGTTCGGATATGGTTTATTTTCAAGTGGTACCTAAACATGATGAAGCTGTTAACACTATATATCGTTTTCACATACGTAAAGGGATTATAAACGCTATTTTTCAGATATGTTGTACTTTTGTTTACTTGTGTATGGTTGTTACATTTGCGAGCTATGTGTCAGAGATGTGGTCTGCTTTTACATTTCATCTTTAATGAACATCGATTTAAATCGTACGTAAAATTTAGAATAGTCTTCTATTCTGAAATATGTCACCGATAAGAATTCTGTTGAAGCTCTAATGTAATTTTTTTAAAATTTTGTTTGTTCGTTTAGGATGTTACTTGGAGTTTTACCACAAGTGTGTCGATTTCTATTTCCTTCACGAGGCTGATGTAGCTTCCTTTTCGGCTCTATGACGAGTGGAAAGATTATAGAACTTATATCTACTGTAGAGAGTTGATTTTCTCGAAGACACATACTGAATGTGGTCTGATTGACTTAGCTTTTGGTTATATGACCTTTGACTGTTCTAGAAAGTTTTCCTTTTGTTTGTCCAATGCATAATTGTGGCGACATCAATCGGACTATACACCCCAACAAGTGAATAGTGTTCTCTTTCGAGTGTAAAATGATTTTCTTTGTCACTGTCGGTATCAGAACCCGTGTTTGATCTCTCTTTGTTCTTTGTAGTGTCTGCGAGATAGAAATAAATACTTATTTGACGTAACCCTTAGTATTCTTCCGCAACAAATACATATATGGCGAATTCCCAAAGTTCCAAATTTTTTGTATTCCTGGTTGATAGTGTTATTGAGGGTTGTCTGTTACGTGAATTATCTTGATTCTCACTTTATTCTCTGTGCCGAAGTCAACTTTAACATTACTATGTCACTTATTTTTTGTGAAATAATTACCATGTATGGTAGTGCAACGACTTTCTTTCTTTCTACTTTCGCTAATGTTGTTTCCTCATCTTCATTTGCACATCCTGCCCTAATTTTCTTTCTGTATATTTTATCGACTATATTAGGTTTGGAGCCATTATTTGCTGCTACAGTTTTAGTAGTAGCTGTCGAACTGCATACAATAGAAAGATTCAAACTGTGACGTAGTGTGATAAATTTAATGTCGTGAAAAAGTAACTTGCAAAGATTCTTCTTATTAAAAAGAAATGAAGGAAGGAAGAGTGTCGAAAGGAGAGCAAATGAAATAGTGGGGTAATACACTCCTGGAAATGGAAAAAAGAACACATTGACACCGGTGTGTCAGACCCACCATACTTGCTCCGGACACTGCGAGAGGGCTGTACAAGCAATGATCACACGCACGGCACAGCGGACACACCAGGAACCGCGGTGTTGGCCGTCGAATGGCGCTAGCTGCGCAGCATTTGTGCACCGCCGCCGTCAGTGTCAGCCAGTTTGCCGTGGCATACGGAGCTCCATCGCAGTCTTTAACACTGGTAGCATGCCGCGACAGCGTGGACGTGAACCGTATGTGCAGTTGACGGACTTTGAGCGAGGGCGTATAGTGGGCATGCGGGAGGCCGGGTGGACGTACCGCCGAATTGCTCAACACGTGGGGCGTGAGGTCTCCACAGTACATCGATGTTGTCGCCAGTGGTCGGCGGAAGGTGCACGTGCCCGTTGACCTGGCACCGGACCGCAGCGACGCACGGATGCACGCCAAGACCGTAGGATCCTACGCAGTGCCGTAGGGGACCGCACCGCCACTTCCCAGCAAATTAGGGACACTGTTGCTCCTGGGGTATCGGCGAGGACCATTCGCAACCGTCTCCATGAAGGTGGGCTACGGTCCCGCACACCGTTAGGCCGTCTTCCGCTCACGCCCCAACATCGTGCAGCCCGCCTCCAGTGGTGTCGCGACAGGCGTGAATGGAGGGACGAATGGAGACGTGTCGTCTTCAGCGATGAGAGTCGGTTCTGCCTTGGTGCCAATGATGGTCGTATGCGTGTTTGGCGCCGTGCAGGTGAGCGCCACAATCAGGACTGCATACGACCGAGGCACACAGGGCCAACACCCGGCATCATGGTGTGGGGAGCGATCTCCTACACTGGCCGTACACCACTGGTGATCGTCGAGGAGACACTGAATAGTGCACGGTACATCCAAACCGTCATCGAACCCATCGTTCTACCATTCCTAGACCGGCAAGGGAACTTGCTGTTCCAACAGGACAATGCACGTCCGCATGTATCCCGTGCCACCCAACGTGCTCTAGAAGGTGTAAGTCAACTACCCTGGCCAGCAAGATCTCCGGATCTGTCCCCCATTGAGCATGTTTGGGACTGGATGAAGCGTCGTCTCACGCGGTCTGCACGTCCAGCACGAACGCTGGTCCAACTGAGGCGCCAGGTGGAAATGGCATGGCAAGCCGTTCCACAGGACTACATCCAGCATCTCTACGATCGTCTCCATGGGAGAATAGCAGCCTGCATTGCTGCGAAAGGTGGATATACACTGTACTAGTGCCGACATTGTGCATGCTTTGTTGCCTGTGTCTATGTGCCTGTGGTTCTGTCAGTGTGATCATGTGATGTATCTGACCCCAGGAATGTGTCAATAAAGTTTCCCCTTCCTGGGACAATGAATTCACGGTGTTCTTATTTCAATTTCCAGGAGTGTATGAAATAAAAGATTGAAAATACAGAAAAAATACATTTGGCAAAAAAAGAGGTAATAAGACTTACACAGTACAATACCTGTAATAAACACAAGATACTGTTAGTATGGACCATGTCCCAGCTCCTCTACCTCTATTCGGGGGTCTTCTTTTTCGGTGGTGACGATATCTCCAAGAGCAAGATATGATAGCGGAACAAACACTGGTAGCAGTTACTTCTGTAAAATATCTGAGAGTATGCGTGCGGAACGATTTGAAGTGGAATGATCATATAAAATTAATTGTTGGTAAGGCGGGTACCAGGTTGAGATTCATTGGGAGAGTGCTTAGAAAATGTAGTCCATCAACAAAGGAGGTGGCTTACAAAACACTCGTTCGACCTATACTTGAGTATTGCTCATCGGTGTGGGATCCGTACCAGATCGGTCTGACGGAGGAGATAGAGAAGATCCAAAGAAGAGCGGCGCGTTTCGTCACAGGGTTATTTGGTAACCGTGATAGCGTTACGGAGATGTTTAATAAACTCAAGTGGCAGATTCTGCAAGAGAGGCGCTCTGCATCGCGGTGTAGCTTGGTCGCCAGGTTTCGATAGGGTCCGTTTCTGGATGAGGTATTGAATATATTGCTTCCCCCTACTTATACCTCCCGAGGAGATCACGAATGTAAAATTAAAGAGATTAGAGCGCGCACGGAGGCTTTAAGACAATCGTTCTTCCCGCGAACCATACGCGACTGGAACAGGAAAGGGAGGTAATGACAGTGGCACGTAAAGTGCCCTCTGCCACACACCGTTGGGTGGCTTGCGGAGTATCAATGTAGATGTAGATGTAGATGTAGCAAGATTTAAGTTTTAACTAAACAAGAAACTGGTCCATACGAACGCATAGAAGAATATACAACAGTTTTATGGGCAGTATAGATGCGCCATATAACCTGACACGCCAATTTGTAAAAATTCTCTTTCTAGCGCTGTAGGAAGTCACTAAATAAAAACCGGGCAGTGAGTGCGTAACACTTAATCTCAATGTCTGAGCCACACGTATTGTAGCTGATATGACGGTGACTTATCTACGAAAATTAAGTAAAATTGGAACACAATCTATCTTCCCAAGCTATGCTGGGAGCTTACCGACACACGCTACAGAGCATCATGGGTGCCCTCAGAACTGGTACTTGATATTCCCATGACGCAGCAACGCCTAACATAAGAAAAACGTCGGTATTTCGTATTGCCCGACTGTTCCATAATAACAGGAATCTTCTCAACACTTACGCATTTTCAAATATGATGCGTACTTCAGTCCTACGGCTTTGCATCAGACTAGATCAGCGTAGTTAGGAATTCAGAACTGAAACAGGATTCAGTTAAGGAGGATCCATATCGCTGAAACCATTTACGCAGTCGTAGAGGACTTTTCAGATTCTGGGACTGAGAATACGAAGAGGAAACCTATGTTAACGGATCATACCTCAACCGCCTTCTTGTTGCTGACGAAATTACAGCAACGAATGGAACAACCTAATACCCCACCTTTAAAACAGTCTCGTTAATTAGATCCTGGATTTTTATTTAATTACGTATTCATCTGTTGCGCTTCTATGCACACGAAAAGTGTAAATGTTCGTGAACTGTATTGCTAGCGTGAATATTTTTGATTTTATCGTTAGCTGTTTTTAGATATTTAACTAGAATTGCATGTGTTTACATTTTTTAACTTTGTGCTACATAAAATTACATGTTATTTACTTTTCACCCTTCTTTATATTACCTCATATTGTAACTAGTCCACTCCTTTAGGAAAGTATCCGAAACCGAACTACCATAGAAGTTGAAGACCGAAATTATCTTTAAAAGTTGCGTTCTAGAGCAATAAAACGTAGTTAATTGCGCTTTAAGTTGATTCAGGATTTCAGTCCTCAAGAGCAAAGCAAATAGAATTACAATACCGTATGCAGCACCGTAGTACCCATTACTGCGTGTAGTAAAGGGCTTCGCGCGCTGTCCAGATTGGCAGTGGGGCAGACAAAAGACTAGCGGGCCGAAGTTTTCAGACTACTAGAGACTTCTGCCGATTTAGAAGAAGTGAGTGAGTGCGCCAAGAAAAGTTTTCCAAATAGAGTCCACGACTGTTTGTGTCCACAATGCCTTCTCTTGCATCCAAATTACTGTCTTACTTAGGATTTTACTCGCTATCTGCGGTTCGTTCTCTACTGATAGTGTGCTCACTGTCGAGCGTGTAACAAGCACATCGGCTGTTAGAAGCCTCAACTTCAGCAACATATGCATAATGATGCGATCACAGACACGATGCAGTGCAGTAGTCAAAGAAGCATATGTTACTGACATAGGCAAAGAATGCTCCAAACTCGAGAATGATTGTACAAACAAAATCTTAAACTTCTTTGATGAAAATAATATCACAGAAACAACACACAACACAGCAAATAAATAAGTTGCACAAATTTAAAAACATGTATCAAAAACTTCAACGTACTAGTAACTGATTTCGAAAAGAAATCAACAATTACAACGAACCCTAGCACACCAACCTTATGCGCCATGCCTAAGATACACAAAACTTCAATTCCTATACGTCTTGTGGTAAACTGCATAAACTGTCCAACGCTTAATATAAGCAAAAAATTAAATAAAATTCTAACAAAATCATATACCTTCAATAAAAAATGTACCATAAAAAGGTCACGGAAATTAGCTAACACAATAAAAAACGTGACTATCCCACCAATCTCTGCATTTATTGCATTAGATATCAGAAAACTTTATACCAACATTCCACCAAAACAAACAATAGATATAATAAACGAAAACTTCCTATAATACAGCAAAAATTCTGTCATAGAAACAAATGAAATTATTAATTTCCTCAAAACAATCTTATCACAGGACTATTTAGAATTCAGTAACAAAATCTGTATTGAAGCAGACGGTGCGGCTATTGGTAGTTGTATAGCAAGTACACTTGCAGACTTCTTTCTAAATACTCTTGAAGAAATACTATTCACCTTCAACCAACTACAAATAATTATTTACTACTATAGATATGTCGATGACACACTAATGCTTATAAGTGGAACCAACGATGACATACTAAAAATTTATCAGATTTTTTAACAACCTACACCCTAATATAAAATTCACTATTGAAATGGAAACGAATAATTCAGTAAATTATTTAGACCTAGCTATTAGCAAAAATAACACTGAACACAACTGCTAAATATACGGAAAGCCTACCACCACCGATTGTATCATAAATGCCGAATCATGTCACCCCACTTCATATATATTTCAACTCCATGATCAATAGATTAACAAATTTACCACTAAATAAAGACGCAATCGATAAAGAACTTGGAATACCACAACATATAGCTTACAAGAACAACTTTGACTCTAAAATTGTCACCCAGCTGTAGAACAAACGGAAAAAACTAAAACAGGGCACTATGCACACACATCCACCTAATTAGAGAAAACAGGACACACACTAAATTTAAATACATACCCTACATATTTAGGTAACATTTCTAACAAAGTTAACGCACTTTTCAAACACATAACAGTTAAATTCGCTTTTCGCACTAACAGCAGTTCAAGAACGAAACTACACTTAGCAGACACCAGAAATTCCCACTACTCAGAACCAGGAGTTTACAAAGTCATCTGCGATAAGCGCAATAACTTCTACATCGGTCAGACAGGACGTAATTTCATCACGCGATTCCGTGAACATGTAAGAGACAGTGAAAGCAACCAATGAAGTTTCTATCTACATCTAAGGTCGAAAACCACTCAGCACAAACATCGAGACCGCTCTAACAATAATACATCTAACACCGCAAGGATTAGAAATGTATATTTTGGAAGAACTTGAGATATACATTCACATAAAACATATCTGAAGGAAATTCTTACTGAACACACCGATTCCAAAGACAAAAATTATTTAGATAACTTTACTGACTTAATCCATAAAGCTCGGGGAGTGAAAGATTCGATACGTACGCCAGAGATGCGTAAAGATATCGTCATCTCTGACCAATGACTGTTCTCACGTAAATGAAAAACATCTGTCGTGTCAACTGTCATAAATTGTGCTAAATACTTTACTATTTTATACTAAAATTCCACGCCCTATTGTAAAACCTAACAGCATAAATTCAACGTGACAACAAAATGTCTTGAATTTCACGCGAAACGTAGCAAGAACGGTCACATCAGATATTATTTATACGTCAGAACAATCGTTGACATAAGTTGAGAACCAGAGATACGATACACATACATAAGATTCCAAAAGATGTAATTGCATCTGACCATAGTCTGTTACTACGAAAATATAAAACATCTGTGGTGTGAACTGTCAAAAAATTGCAGAAGATATCTACAATATTGTACCAAAATATCACGTCTAACGTTATAAAACAGCACAGAATCGATGTGAAATCGATATTTTAGAATTTCACGTGAAATGTAAAAAGAACAGCTACGAGATACAGTCACACCAGTTGTTGTATATGTTTGTATATAAGTCACCCTCTTATTTACATAATTTAGAAATATTTAAAAATTAATTATAGCATAGTAGTGTAATTGGTGATAATGAAAATTATCAGTGCAATTTCAATTATACTTCAATGACTTACGAAATTCTTTACTTATAAAAAATTTCGTCCAAAATTCCTATTGAACTATAGATACTGTAATTCTCAAGATTCTATATATAAAACTACTTGAAACGGAAATCTTCCGTTACAGCTGTCGTAATGATCATTAAATGTTTTAAGCAGTGATTCTGGAACCTTACTTACTATGACTTACTTCATTTAACATGCTCTGCTACGGTTGCTACGAATGTCGCACAGTAGAAAGTTCAACAGCCTGAATATCCTACCGCTTCTGCGGTCGACAGATGGCTGACAAACCGTCATTATGCAAAAACTACTTAGATTTTTTGTTAGCAAGAGACTCCACCACATACTGACAACCATCGACGAAACAAAATACGTGTGAGGACGTTTCATCGGCAATCCAAGTGTTAGCAAACTCGACGGAGGACAACCCTCAATGCCATTACTAATGTACTGTAAAGTACTGGAACCCGCAAATCATTCAATAGCAGATCTTTTTGTGAGTGACAAACCTTAAAGTTCAATGGTCTGCGGGAATTAGAGAAGGAAATGTTCCTGTTACGTATTCGGATGGTGCGGTCATGAATGCGCCGAATGCCCTACTCGTATTCTATCCGCATTTAGCGCTAGCAGTACCGACGCCTTTTTCATAACCTATACTACCAGCGTGAGGGTGGGTTCGTGGAAACAATCTAAAAAACTCTTGCAGACGACTTATCTACCCTTCCATTCGCCATTAGCACGCGGGAAAACCGGAAACTTAGATCTTTCCGTGCAAGCTGTAACATCTCTTATTTTACTGCGATGATCATTTCTCCCTGTGCAGGTTGGCATCGACAAAATATTTTCGCATTCAGAGAAGAAAGTTAGTCACTGAAATTTTTCGTGTCAAGATCTCCTTGCAGCGAAGAATGCTGTTGTAGTAGTAACTGCCATGCCAACTCGCGCATCATAATCATTAGGACCAGTGTGTATGCTGTGTTGTAGATTTAGTTGTAGTAGTAGGAGTAGCAGTAGTAGTAGTGACGGCAGACTACGGTGGAAGTAAGTTCACACTACACAACACAATCCCATGTACAAGAATGCATTTCGATGTATCTAGAATGTTTTTTTACTTTATTTTATCCATTGTTTGCAGTTTTTCTTCCGCGACTATTACTTTTGTAACAATAATCAACCGCCTTCACCTAAAACTCGTGCTTTTATTAAAATGCACGATGCATTTCGAGCCCTGGGGCTCATCATCAGCTGCCTTCACAGTCTAGACCAACTTTACAATTTGTTTAATTCTGGGCCTGGCGAGATCACATTGTTACATCACAAAATGCCACATCATGAAATTTAAGTTTATAAAACTACGATAAATCGAAAAGTAACTTACTGTTTCTAGTACACCAACATACGGCTACTACTAGAAACAGTTACAGGGTTATTACAAATGATTGAATCGATTTCACAGCTCTACAATAACTTTATTATTTGAGATATTTTCACAATGCTTTGCACACACATACTAAAACTCAAAAAGTTTTTTTAGGCATTCACAAATGTTCGGTATGTGCCCCTTTAGCGATTCGGCATATATCAAGCCGATAATCAGGTTCCTCCCACACTCGGCGCAGCATGTCCCCATCAATGAGTTCGAAAGCATCGTTGATGCGAGCTCGCAGTTCTGGCACGTTTCTTGGTAGAGGAGGTTTAAATACTGAATCTTTCACATAACCCCACAGAAAGAAATCGCATGGGGTTAAGTCGGGAGAGCGTGGAGGCCATGACATGAATTGCTGATCATGATCTCCACCACGACTGATCCATCGGTTTTCCAATCTCCTGTTTAAGAAATGCCGAACATCATGATGGAAGTGCGGTGGAGCACCATCCTGTTGAAAGATGAAGTCGGCGCTGTCGGTCTCCAGTTATGGCATGAGCCAATTTTACAGGATATCCGGATACACGTGTCCTGTAACGTTTTTTTCGCAGAAGCAAAAGGGGCCGTAAACTTTAAACCGTGAGATTGCACAAAACACGTTAACTTTTGGTGAATTGCGAATTTGCTGCACGAATGCGTGAGGATTCTCTACCGCCCAGATTCGCACATTGTGTCTGTTCACTTCACCATTAAGAAAAAATGTTGCTTCATCACTGAAAACAAGTTTCGCACTGAACGCACCCCCTTCCATGAGCTGTTGCAACCGCGCCGAAAATTCAAAGCGTTTGACGTCGTCATCGGGTGTCAGGGATTGTAACGATTGTAAACGGTAAGGCTTCTGCTTTAGCCTTTTCCGTAAGATTTTCCAAATCGTCGGCTGTGGTACATTTAGCTCCCTGCTTGCTTTATTCGTCGACTTCCGCGGGCTACGCGTGAAACTTGCCCGCACGCGTTCAACCGTTCCTTCGCTCACTGCAGGCCGACCCGTTGATTTCCCCTTACAGAGGCATCCAGAAGCTTTAAACTGGGCATACCATCGCCGAATGGAGTTAGCAGTTGGTGGATCTTTGTTGAACTTCGTCCTGAAGTGTCGTTGCACTGTTACGACTGACTGATGTGAGTGCATTTCTAACACGACGTACGCTTTCTCGGCTCCTGTCGCCATTTTGTCTCAATGCACTCTCGAGCGCTCTGGCGGCAGAAACCTGAAGTGCGGCATCAGCCGAACAAAACTTTATGAGTTTTTCTACGTATCTGTAGTGTGTCGTGATCATATGTCAATGAATGGAGCTACAGTGAATTTATGAAATCGCTTCAATCATTTGTAATAGCCCTGTAGTTCGATTTATCGTAGTTTTATAAACTTATATTTCATAATGCAGCATTTTGTAATGTACCAATGTGATCTTGCCAGGCCCAGAATTAACCGAAATGTAAAGTTGATGTAGACTGTGAAAGTACCTGAAGATGAGCCTCCAGGGCACGAAATGCATCGTACACTTTAATAAAATCACGATTTGTGGCTGAAGGTGGTTGATCTTTGTTATTATAATGTTTTTGCTATGCAGTGGTACCAGGCACAATAACTGTGTACTGCAGTTCAAAGCAGAAATACATACTCATTCCGCGAAAAGATTTAATAAATTTAAGTACCAATTCTGTCAATGCGAGAAAATATGAAAAATGGATGCGAACAAAAATAAGGTAGGATATGAGCAATATATGTACAACACATTTAGATCGAGAAGTTCACACTTGTATTGGTAGGCAGGAACAAATTTGCAGAACACTATGGGATGAACCCACCTTCTGCTCTACATGAAGTAGAAACAAGTGGATATCGACTCATTTCCTCCAGCATGTAGAACTGATGCCAGTAAAAATCAAGCAGAATACGGGAAACGTAATCACCATGCAATGCTAAGAGTGGGGAAATACACAAGAAGTCATAATGAGGGGCCGGCCGCGGTGGTCTCGCGGTTCTAGGCGCGCAGTCCGGAACCGCGCGACTGCTACGGTCGCAGGTTAGAATCCTGCCTCGGGCATGGATGTGTGTGATGTCCTCAGGTTAGTTAGGTTTAAGTAGTTCTAAGTTCTAGGGGACTGATGACCACAGCTGTTAAGTCCCATAGTGCTCAGACCCATTTGAACCATTTTCATAATGAGGGATACAACGCGATGAAAGCGGCTTCTGTTTTATACGAAACGAAAACGAATGTAGCAGACTTTAAATAACTTACTAAAACCCTGAGATGATGGCTTGATGAACTTGCAGCGCTCCAAGGGTCCTGGGAACGAACTATGGTCGTGTTACTGGCAGGCCCTATATGAGCGTCAGCCCTCTCCACCCTTGCTTTTGTTCGTGATATTAGAATGTCCTATTTTAAGGTTGGTAATGCATTGTGGGATATAATAATAAAAATTACTGTGAAACACCGACTGAAATATCTTGCAGGATGCAGCTCATATGTATAAACAGAAACGGACAAATAAGTAAAAGATTGCAAACTATGATTGTGTGCATTACTCGAGCTTTCGCTGGTTCCACTGTCTAGTTACATAATGGTACTATCGCCGAGAAGTATCTTGCCTCTTTAATTTATTCTCGCGGTAGCAATTACAGTCAGTTTATCATGATGTATTTCAAATGTTAGATATTTAATTCTCTATTAATTTTCTTCCTTGTTTCACCTGAATGTTACCCTCTTGTTTCAAACTGTTCAACATCGTGTAACGTTTTTAGATGTTATTATAATGCGTGAACTGCTCATTTTACAACACTTTTGGTAAATCGTTACAGACTGTCATTAACAATTAGAGTATTGTACTGAGAACAGTCAATTAATATTTTTTGAGAAAAATGGTTTCACCTTCGCTGTTAGCTTCACTTTAAAAATCAGCATAAATGTTTACGTATCTATACATACGGATACCGTAAGAGAACTCTCATTCTACATTGGTTGAAATAGAAGAGGACTTCGTGTAATGGTAGGCTTCAATGTTAGATGTTGTTGTTGTTGTGGCTACTTTGTAGCTTTTCACAGGAAGGCGTTCGTGTCGCTCAACTGTTGCTGCAGAGTGACGTCAAAATGACGTTGCATAGTCTTCGACTGCTGTGCAGTTTCGTGGTCGTGTGTCGCATGGAGGTGCGGATCAGACTACCTTACGGTTGACTCTAACTTTATACCTTGATATTATGTGCCAAAAACATGAATATAATTATTGCTGCTCGTTTTACTTACAAAAACTGAAGCTGTACTCTCAGGATTGTACCTAACCACAAGCAACGTACTCGGAAAAACCAGCCAAATATTTGTTACAAGAAAAAATACAGATGTCGGTGCAGCTCGTTTTACTCGCTGCAATTTGATCTTTCGTTTTTTTTCATCAGACTGAAGGTACAGAATCGAGGAAAATCACATGAAAGAAGGTACTGTCATATGTAAATATCGAATATTTCGCAATATAGCTTTATTAAATTAATAAGAAAGTCCCAGAATCTATTAAACAAAAAAATTAACGTATAGTATGCCACGAATCTAATGCCTTCCAGTCCATAACTAAGTTTGTAATCATTACTCTATGCTTAATTCATACAGTTTTGAACTTATTTTGCATCTTACATTGTCCTGAAGTGTAACATCACCAGTATGTCATTAACTGAAATTTAGTTACAGTCTATGTTGCCCTGAAACACCATACGGTCATAACACGCGATCTATAATACCAAATAACGAAGTACATAATGTAACACCTCGGTTCAATTTACAGTGATACAAGCTATAGAAAGAATAATTTAAAGTTAAGAACAGAATTTTTAGAGGGGAAAATAGTGTAGAATCAGAGTTCGTTAATTGCAGATCAAAATTATAGTATATCAGCAAGTAGTTTAACGTCTAAGTACAGCAAAGCCACGGCAGCTCCGTCATGGAGAAGGCAGTGACGTTAAACTCTTGTGATGAAAAACCTATAAAACGGCCTGATCGTCATTATTGCCGCCTTTTTTTCCTTGATTGTTTCGTTAAAGGGCGGGGAACCCGTGTCAGTCAGCGAGGCAATAATTAGATTGTACTTTATCGTGTTAAGATTCACGATTAACTGTTAGAATATTACGGAGATTAAAAGAGATGTAGTGTACGATCTCTGACCTTTGGTAGCAACGGAGTATTAAGGGGATTTTAGGACTTTACTGGTAGAATGGAACTTTACGGACATATAGACGACGGAAACTCAAATTATCTGCTGACACGAGTGAATCCAGAGGTACCGGTATCAGATATTAACGTGTGGACTTTTGAAAGGGTCGTGTGCCATTAGTTGCGAATCTGAACGTAGAGCGCGTGCATATCGGCATTTGCGGACTATCTAGATTCCTCCAGGCTAGGAATCTTTTAAATACACCATCATCCATAGAGTGAAAGTGAAATACAAGAGTGTTGTACTTATTTCATTTACCTAGTACTAATCAGTGAAGGTTTTGCGGAACCAAAGCTATTCAGCAGTAAGTCAGCACCATCTAGCGGAAAGCGTAGGCATTAACTAACACGCTAACTGAAGTGAACGTTTCCGTGTTTTACGGACGGCTTAATATGAACTTTTGTGACTCTTTGACGTCCCCACTCCCTCCGAAAGGTGGCGCATGCTGTCTTCATCATAAAAGGGGAGAGTTTTAGCCGGGCAAATTACTAAATAAAAGCGATATTTACGAGATTCGCAGAAACAGCAAAACACAAGGCCCGCACCTCATCGAAGAGTCGTCGCTGTCACGTCGGGAAGTAAATCTGGGAAACCTACCGACGGTACGTATCTACGAGCAGACGTCGACATGGAGTACCTAAAAAGGGAACCACAAGAGAGTTGGGGAGGCGATCATCATAGTCCGCACCACCCGCTCCTTCCGCCTCCATGATTTCTACCTCACCATTTACGGCCGTCCTATCCACCTCACTCCTGCCCTCAAATACCTTGGCCTCACACTCGACCGCCACCTCCTGGACTCCCCATCTCCTTACCATCCAAAACAAAGCTCACAACCGCCTCCGCCTCCTGAAACTCCTGTCCGACTGGACGTGGGGTCTGCATCCTTCCACCATCCTTCACACCTACAAATCCATGATCCGCCCCATCCTTTGTTATGCCAGCATCGCTTGGATTTCCGCCCCTCCCCGGTTCTATAAAGCCCTCCAAATCCTCGAACGCCATGCACTCCGCCTCGCCTTCCGCATCCGCCTTCCGTCCCCCACGCGCATCCTCTATGACCTCATCCCCTTCCCCCACCTTCTCCTTTTCCTTGAACACATCCGCACACTATATATTGTCCGCTGCCTTGATCCCCCTCACCCCCTGGTGTCTCCCTTCCTCTCCACTCCCAACCAGTTGCCGCGCCTTTACCGTTGTGTCCCTCCCTCTCTCCATCTCCACACCCTCCATCTCCTTTCCCAACACAACTTCCACCGTCTACCAATCCCGGATGATGAGCTTCGCCCTGACATCTACCCTTCCTACCAACTCTAACCCCTTCTTCCTACCTCCTCCTCAGGGCTCCCTCTCCTCCCCCTCCCTCCTTCTGAGCGGATTTCCCCTCCTACTCCCCGTCCATCTCTTGTGCCTTCTTTCAGTGTCTCTGCGCTCCCTCCTGCCCTGTCTTCCCTTTCCCTCTCCCGCCCCATGTGTCTCCTGCCTCTTCGTGCACCCACGGTTGCCCCTCCTCTCTTCATCCCGCCGCTTCCCCAGCTGCCCCATGCTCTCCCCTCCTTTTCCATCCTCTCTGCCCTTTCCCTCGGCAGGTCCCGCCTGGTAGTTTTACTCTTCGTCGTGTGTGCTCCAAGTGGGTTTTTAGTGTGTTGTTTTCGGAGTGTTTTTAATACTGTGGCCAACTTTTAAACTGTGCATGCGCATCCAGGTCTTCTCTGTGTTTTAAGAATCGCAAACTATGTTTTTTAAACTTTCTGGTGACTATTTTAACTGTCCCCAATGAACTTCTACATGTCAGTGATTTTTACCTCCATTTTCTCCCCTTACTCTGTTTTATGTTCCCCTTTTTTTACCTCCTTATGCATGTATTATTTTATTCTTGTTTTAGTTGTCATGTCACTCGGCTGAAGAGCGGCGGATTGTGCTGCTGACAGCCCTCCCCTGCCCATATGGGGCAGGGGCATGAAATCACAATAAAGAAAAAAAAAAAAAGAGTTGGGGATGCTTCAATAAATCTAATATTGCGTCTCCAAACATCATTTGCCGATTGCTATCGAGATTCGTGCTCGCATCGAATTTTATGGAAGATACGTCATTATGACGTCACGCTGCACCAAGTGTAGAACGAAGAGAGAGACTCTTTTTGTAGCGTAAACCTCGTGCGCGTGTCGGGGGAGTCAAAAGTCACGTGATTGTTCGATGCGGTATCAAGCGCTGTGACGTATCGGGAAATCTCGTGCAAAGCGAGTATCGTTTGCCCATCTCTACTAGAGAGTGGGGAACTAGTTGTGCTTTGCAAAAAGCCCCCTCCTCTCCCCTGCCGCCCCCCCCCCCTCCCCTACACCTCCACCCCGTGGCACGAGACTATTCGAAAATGGGTTCGTTCAGCCGCTGAATACTGAAATGCTGAAGTACGCACAACTGAAGCAGAGGGAGTTGGCTTTGCTGTAGAGCTGCTTCTATCCAGATTGGAAGCCGATCCCGGAAAAGAGACAGGGCGGGTTATCTCTCAGATTGGAGAATGCTTACATGGTTGGCTCGCATTCTGCAGGCGGGATCAGCAGAGGAGGATTTCAAAGGCCAGACGGCAGGGGAGCCGGGAAAGAGCGCTACGGAATACAAATATCTCCGATGCGCTCCAGAAATGTAGCTACTCTTTACATCTCACTTGCTACGCACAAAAACGGAAGCAGTTGCCCAAGTAACGAAACAGCACTGTGAACCTAAAAATTGTGTACTTTTGAATACATTATGGCCGTGACAGTGATCAATGTGTTACAAATATTTACTACCAAAAACAGACTTGATCACAATTTATTTATTACGGTGACCAGTTTCGACCACTACTGTCGTCATCTTCAGACTAATGAGTAATAACCTCCTACTGCTGGAGAAACAGCAGGAGGTTCTTACTCATTGGCCTGAAGATGACCACAGTAGTGGTCGAAACAGGTCACCGTAATAAATAAATTGTGATCAAGTCTGTTTTTGATAGTAAATAAAAATTATGTCTTCGTTCGATATATCGCACACTATTCAAACACCACTAAACCCCCGGTTCTTTAAAGAATCAAACTCATATGTGTAAAATACACTCCTGGAAATTGAAATAAGAACACCGTGAATTCATTGTCCCAGGAAGGGGAAACTTTATTGACACATTCCTGGGGTCAGATACATCACATGATCACACTGACAGAACCACAGGCACATAGACACAGGCAACAGAGGATGCACAACGTCGGCACTAGTACAGTGTATATCCACCTTTCGCAGCAATGCAGGCTGCTATTCTCCCATGGAGACGATGGTAGAGATGCTGGATGTAGTCCTGTGGAACGGCTTGCCATGCCATTTCCACCTGGTGCCTCAGTTGGACCAGCGTTCGTTCTGGACGTGCAGACCGCGTGAGACGACTCTTCATCCAGTCCCAAACATGCTCAATGGGGGACAGATCCGGAGATCTTGCTGGCCAGGGTAGTTGACGTACACCTTCTAGAGCACGTTGGGTGGCACGGGATACATGCGGACGTGCATTGTCCTGTTGGAACAGCAAGTTCCCTTACCGGTCTAGGAATGGTAGAACGATGGGTTCGATGACGGTTTGGATGTACCGTGCACTATTCAGTGTCCCCTCGACGATCACCAATGGTGTACGGCCAGTGTAGGAGATCGCTCCCCACACCATGATGCCGGGTGTTGGCTCTGTGTGCCTCGGTCGTATGCAGTCCTGATTGTGGCGCTCACGTGCACGGCGCCAAACACGCATACGACCATCATTGGCACCAAGGCAGAAGCGACTCTCATCGCTGAAGACGACACGTCTCCATTCGTCCCTCCATTCACGCCTGTCGCGACACCACTGGAGGCGGACTGCACGATGTTGGGGCGTGAGCGGAAGACGGCCTAACGGTGTGTGGGACCGTAGCCCAGCTTCATGGAGACGGTTGCGAATGGTCCTCGCCGATACCCCAGGAGCAACAGTGTCCCTAATTTGCTGGGAAGTGGCGGTGCGGTCCCCTACTGCACTGCGTATGATCCTACGGTCTTGGCGTGCATCCGTGCGTCGCTGCGGTCCGGTCCCAGGTCGACGGGCACGTGCACCTTCCGCCGACCACTGTCGACAACATCGATGTACTGTGGAGACCTCACGCCCCACGTGTTGAGCAATTCGGCGGTACGTCCACCCGGCCTCCCGCATGCCCACTATACGCCCTCGCTCAAAGTCCGTCAACTGCACATACGGTTCACGTCCACGCTGTCGCGGCATGCTACCAGTGTCAAAGACTGCGATGGAGCTCCGTATGCCACGGCAAACTGGCTGACACTGACGGCGGCGGTGTACAAATGCTGCACAGCTAGCGCCATTCGACGGCCAACACCGCGGTTCCTG